>NC_081561.1:34387867-34451645 GCF_022355385.1 Mustela nigripes | reverse complement strand
TCTGTATCTTTGGGGTAAATACCCAGGAGTGCAATGGCAGGGTATTTACCCCAAAGATACAGATGTCATGAAAAGAAGGGCCATCTGTACCCCAATGTTTATAGCAGCAATGTCCACGGTCGCCAAACTGTGGAAAGAACCAAGATGCCCTTCAACGGATGAATGGATAAGGAAGATGTGGTCCATATACACTATGGAGTATTATGCCTCCATCCGAAAGGACGAATACCCAACTTTTGTAGCAACATGGATGGGACTGGAAGAGATTATGCTGAGTGAAATAAGTCAAGCAGAGAGAGTCAATTATCATATGGTTTCACTTATTTGTGGAGCACAACAATAAGCATGGAGGACATGGGGAATTAGAGAGAAGGGGATTGGGGTAAATTGGAAGGGGAGTTGAATCATGAGAGACTATGGACTCTGAAAAACAATCTGAGGGGTTTGAAGTGGCGGGGGGGTGGGAGGTTGGGGTACCAGGTGGTGGGTATTATAGAGGGCACGGATTGCATGGAGCACTGGGTGTGGTGAAAAAATAATGATACTGTTATGCTAAATATAAATAAATAAAAAAATAAAATTAAAAAAAAGAAAAAAATTATTTGACCCAGTTATAAAGAGAACAAGTAGGCAGAGCAGCAGGCAGAGAGAGGGAGAAGCAGACTTCCCACTGAGCAGGGAGCCTGATGCAGGGCTCCATCCCGGGACCCCGGAATCATGACCTGAGCCCAAGGCAGCTGCTTAACCAACTGAGCCACCCAAGTGCCCCTCTCCAACAATTATCTGTCCTTTTGATTATAGCCATTCTGACAGATGTGAAGTAATATCTCATTGTGCTTTTGATTTGCATTTCCATAATAATGATGTTCATCCTCCTTTCATTTGTTCATTAGCCACTTGCAATCATCTTTGGACAGATGCTTATTCATAACCTTCGTCATTTTTTAATAGGGTTATTTGTTTTATTATTGTTGAATTATGGGAGTTCTTTATATAGTCTACACATGAGTCTCTTATCAGATATATGATTTATAAATTTTTTTCCTTTCTGTGTGTTGTCATTAGCCTGAGTCCTAGAATAGGAAAACATGTGAAGCAGAGTAATAATTGTCCATCTATGGCCATTGATGCCTAAACCACTAAATCTATACCTATGAGAATTTTGACAGGTCATCTAATCAGCATATTTTACAACATGTTTTTGAGATGAAAGGACCCCTAAACAAAAAGTAGAAGCTAAAAATAGAAGATCAAGACCTCTAAATCAAAGTATGGCTATGGAGTTTAAGAAAAAGAAAAACACAAGATTTACTGAAGATTATGTTTGTATTTGCCATGAAATCACAACTAGAATCAGCTTTAAATTGTGAATTTTGTAGTTTTTCTTCTGAGAGAACTTATTATCTCTTTAGAGTCTCCTGTCTTCCTAAATTGATGCCTGACATTCCAGCCATTGCCAAAAATCAAGACTCTTCTGACCTTGAAACCTACCACTCTCAAGTCATTTCTTGCCCATATTACTATTTCTTCATCAAAACTATTGGGTATACATCAAATTCACTCAGGAAATCTCTTTTTTTCTTTCTAAGGGGGCTAAAGTTTAACAGGCATGGCTATAAATATGTAATTTATGCTACTAAATTAATGGGAAAGGACTAGATTCTTGAACCTTTATTCTCTACCAAATAATTTATATCCTAAATTATGCCGCATGGTTGGCCATGATTTGCCTGTGTGCAGAATCAATCCCACATAAGAAGATAAGAACAGGACTAAACGAATGTAATGTAAAAGAGATAGTTCAGATTCTGCAACTGTAACAATTTCCTGATCATTTATTATTCAACAGATTTACATTTGATAGTGCAAGGAACTACATTTAGTGATTTTGGAGACACAAATGCACTTTGGAACCAAATCCCATTTATTGGAAGATTTTATCCAATTACAAGCATACAGGCAGTACCCGTTTTGGCTACGCTTACTCTGTAGCCATGCCAGTCAGGACACAAATGACTCTGCGTGCCTGGTAAGCACACCATTGTACAGGGTGGAGATGTTTAAAATCACTTTATTTTTCAATTCTATATAGTATGGAATAGTTCTCTGGGGTAATTATGTAAGACTTTTGAAGTAGGGTAGGACAAGAAACAGAAGTAGCATAAAGAAGAAATCTCATTTACTTAAGTGATGGGGCAAAATGTTCCCAAAGGACAAAAAGAGCCTAGAAATAATGAGATGAGTACCCTACTATGCTGAGCAATTTGCAAAATAAATTCTATGAGAAAGGACAAGAATAAAGGATATTTTTTGGTATGTAGAGAAGGTTGATATATATTAATTGGCTGTCTTGGCATTAGAATTTTTTTTTTTTTTTTTTTTTTTTTTTTTTTTTTTTTACTAAATGTTGTTTAACAGGTTCTGTTCTTGAGTTCTCCATACCCTCATGAAAAATGACTGGGTTCATTTTTAAGGTAGCATCATGGTCAAAAAATCTTTCTGCCAGTTTCTGAGACTCTATTTAGCAGGTTTCCCTTGCAAAAGCCATTGGCAGAGACTTATTTTGGATAAATTAAATTAGTCTTCAATACAGTCTAAAGAAATACATTCCTTGACTATTATTTTCATCATTAAGATATAAAAATACTTTTCCCAGTATGTCATGTAAGTGTATATTTCTATAAAACATCATTCTGCTGCTTAATAATTGTTTTCATGAAGAGGTGTTTTCAGTGAGAGTACTTTAAGGAACTGCTTAGATCACTAGAAGTGTAACTAAATACCTTTTATTTATTATAAACATCAGAGCTAGAGTTTGAATTTTGGCAGACAGATACTATAACATTCTGGGTAGACAGAGGATTTTACTGCATGCCTATGAACACAGGGTTGTTAACAACCTCCCTCGAAACCCATATCCTGCCCAAAGGTTTACAGTTCCTTCTCTTGAAATCCTGGTGGAGTCAGCAGGCAATCAGATTTAAACAACACTTTTTAACAAGGTTACTTCTCAGTGGCTAAGAATTCAAATGCACAAATATGTTCTTGTATATGATTTGAATTTTATTAGAAGGCTGGACCTAATATATTTTGATCACTCATCAGTTTTATAAATAATAAATTTTTGTTGAAATGTTTAGAACAAATTTAATAACCGTTTGTTAAATTTCTGAGGTTCGCATTTATCCAATGAGAATAATTCAATGAGAACCTTCATAATCACGTGCTAAATCTTGTCTTTAACCATCTTAATACCTTCCCACCCCTTACCTCCCACCCCCCTGTGCCTATGGGAATATGTAACTTTGAAACACTGTTATGCAGATATAACCTCAGAAAAGAAATGTTTTCCAGATCTGATAATCTAAGAAAATCATTATTTGTGGTTGCCTGAGATGTTTTGTGAGATGCTCGAGAATTAACAGATGATAAGCCTTAAATATTTTGAATCAACCTTGGTTAAAATGAAGAGAAGCTAAAAACAACAAAGGTATGTAGTATAAAAACCTAAGAGTGAAACTGCTGTTTTGAAGTACTATACCAGTCATTACTGTTTTAGGCAAAGGGGAAGGAAAAAATTGGGGAATATTTTCACACCAGTGTTCATAAGAACATTAGCCAGCAAAAGGATTTTTTTTTTTAAATAAACTTTTGTCTTAGAAGAGATTTGTATTTCTAGAGAAGCTGGATAGATAGCGCAGAGAGTCAGTCTCTGCTCTACTCCTCATTCACCCACTTTCCCCTATAATTAACATGTTCTGTTTTTATGGTACATTTGTCACAACTAAGAAGCCAACATTGGTATATTACTATTAAGAAAACTCTACCTTTTATTCATACTATCTTCGCCAGAATGTCAAGAAGTGAACTCCATGTTACTGAGATTTCATTAGATTTTTCCCTCATGTCTTTTATGTCCTGAGATCAAATCCAGGGAATTATATTGGTCATTATATTTCCTTAGCCTTCTCTTGTTTTATGACAGATTTTCAAACTTTACTTACTTTTGATGATTTTGACTGTTTTGCCAAGTGCTGCTCAGGTATTTTGTCTCTCAGTTTGGGCTTCTCTGATGCTTTTCTCATGGTTAAAATGGGACTATGCACCTTTGGAAGTGTGCCAAAGAGATGAATTTGCATTCTCATCATATCATACTGGTGTGTGCTGGGTGGTCTATATTCTCAGCATGACTTTACCACTGGAGTGAGGTTTTCCTTCACCACCCAGCTGAGGTGCTGTTTGCCAGGATTCTATACTGCAGTGAAGACATTGTATTTTTTTTTTTTTTTGTATTAAATCTATATATGCTCTGTGTAGCAGATATTTGACACTCTTTTTGGTTGCCCATTCTTTGAACCCCTTTCTTACAATAAGAAATTTCTTACCTTGGGAATTCCTGCTAGGCTGGGGTTCAAGACTGAAATGTGTTTCGAGCCTTCTTGAGGTAAGAGTAAGAAACTTGTGGTAGCCATCAGAGGCATTATGTCTCCAGACAGTGAGGGAGATACCAAGTGGAACCCACTAGTGAGGAGATAGCAGAGATCGAGCTTTAGAGGCAGCATAACGTGAATTTGCTTATTTGTCAAAAAGGCTGAGGTCTTGGTTTTCTTTGACAGACCAGGAAACTCATTTTGACAAATTCTTTCTAATGACAGAAAGTCAGAGAGTTCCTCCAAAGGGTGTTATTGATTTTTTAACAACAGCAAAGTCCTTAAAAACTAAATCAGAACAAAGTCAAGGTTGAGCTAAACATTATTTTCTTCTTATGCCCTGGCATTCCATTAATTTTCTTGAGTGGTAGAGGAAACTTCCATCTGATATGGGAGTGTTTTGTGCTTGTGAGCATTACCTAGTATGAATCAAAATGAAAAATGTTTGAAAATTGCCAGCCTGTTGTCCCCTCCTTTATTTGTTCAAAATTTAGTGTTTTTTTTTTTTTAAGTTTATTTCTTTCTTTATTTGTCAGAGAGAGAGAGAGAGAGAGAGAGAACACAAGCAGGGGGAGCAGCAGGCAGAAGGAGAAGCAGGTCCTCTGCTGAGCAGGGAGCCCAATGTGGGACTCTATCCCAGGAAGTGGAATCACCACCTGAGCAGAAGGCAGACACTTAACTGACTGAGCCACCCATGTGTCCCCAAAATTTACTTTTTCATGAAGGCCAAATAGAAGTTTATGCTTTTGGACCATATCATATTAATCATTCCAACCCTCTTTCCCAAATAATGCTTCAACTTTCATTGTCTTCCAGTTTTTATGGAGACAGTCACTATACAAATTAGAAATATGATTTACATTTTGGCATTTTCTCTGTTGTATACATTTTTTCACAGTATGAATACTTCATTTTCATCTATATAGTGAACAATTAAGAATAATCAAATTTGGTTTTCCCTGAATATTTGATAAAACTTTTCTTCTCTAATCAAGAAAAAACTTTAAACATTTTATTACTTTGAAATAATTATAGATGCACAGGAAGTTGCAAATAAATATACAGGAAAGCCCTTGCACACTTCCCCTAAGTTAACATCTGTGTAGCAGTAGTAAGGTAGGGATACCAAGAAGTTGACATGGATGCAATCCACGGGCTTATTCAGATTTCTACAGTTGTGCATGCTGTCATTTGATGTAAAATCTTAACTTTTGAAGTTTCTTTTTGCCTTATTGAATTGTTTCTGGTACGTAATGTTAACTCTTGTGATGAACCATCCCCCAAACCTCAGTAGCATAACACAATAAGGGTTATTTCTCATTCACACAAAAGCCAATGTGGAGGTTTCTGCCTTTGGATTACCTTCATAAGGTCATTTAGAAACTCAGGTTCCTTCTAGCTGGCAGGTCCATCCTGCCTTAAGGCATAGAGGAGGATTCATTCAACTGGCAGTTGGGAAAAAGCCACGCATGGAAGTGATACACATCTCTTTGGCCCACATTTCACTAGTCAGGACTCAGTCACATGACCACTCCAGATGCAAGCATAAGTGGGAAATAAACTCTAGGTATGTGTCCAGGAGGTAAAGAAAATAGAATTGATTTCTACTACACTTGGTTTCTTGGGATTAAGAGGCAGGTTTTATGTTTTATTATCTGTTGTTATCATTTTATAATATCTTTTTTTCTTAATCTATGTTCAAATATTCTTTCTCAATTTAGTAATCTTAAATTCTATGTGTCTGCTTTGTGATCCTTTTTTTGGAAAAAGGCATGGGAAATAAATAAATTCAATAAGTTCTAAAGGAGTTAAATAAATAATTTATGCAACATTTCAATAGCAAATATTCATTTGTTTTTATTTTTAAAAATCTTTTTTTTGTTCTTCAATGTACTAAAAATTAATAATCAAGATTTTACTGTGAGAACATGATAAAATATTTCAATTAAAAATGAAAGTTTTGTGTTGAAAATAGAACTGCCCTATGACCCAGCAATTGCACTATTGGGTATTTACCCTAAAGATACAAACATAGTGATCCAAAGGGGCACGTGTACCTGAATGTTTATAGCAGCAATGTCCACAATAGCCAAACTATGGAAAGAACCTAGATGTCCATCAACAGATGAATGGATCAAGAAGATGTGGTCTATATACACAATGGAATACTATGCAGCCATCAAAAGAAATGAAATCTTGCCATTTGCGACAACATGGATGGAACTAGAGCGTATCATGCTTAGCGAAATAAGTCAAGTGGAGAAAGACAACTATCATATGATCTCCCTGATATGAGGAAGTGGTGATGCAACACGGGGGCTTAAGTGGGTAGGAGAAGAATCAATGAAACAAGATGGGATTGGGAGGGAGACAAACCATAAGTGACTCTTAATCTCACAAAACAAACTGAGGGTTGCTGGGGGGAGGGGGTTTGGGAGAAGGGGGTGGGATTATGGACATTGGGGAGGGTATGTGCTTTGGTGAGTGCTGTGAAGTGTGTAAACCTAGTGATTCACAGACCTGTACCCCTGGGGATAAAAATATATGTTTATAAAAAATAAAAAATTATAAACAAACAAACAAACAAACAAACAAAAAATGAAAGTTTTGGCCAATAATCCATATATTAGTGTAAAAACCACATTTAGAGTAATATTTAGAAACAGAAACATAATTTCACTTTCTTTCATAGACATAGACTTTGTCAAAGTAGGTTATATCTGAAATATGGATTATAATAAGAAAAAATAATTTCTTATTAATTTTTTAAAAGAATATTTTTACTTACATAGACTATCTGAGGGTTTATTTCTAGTCTTGCTCTTAAGGTAGTATTGAAAATAGAGGACTTGTGCTATTGTATTGCTAGTGATAGAAATTCAGTATCCCAATTCCATTTAAATCTTGCAGTAGTTTTATTCAGCAACGTTATCTTCTGTTTTTATACACATTAACTCCATTGAAGGTGATGTAATTTAACCCTCTTACAAATCTGAAAAAGGAATTTTATATGCCCTTAAAATTACATCATGCTGCAGAGCGGGACTGAATTTAATCATAAGAAAGAGGTCATTTTCCCAACTTCAATTCTTCCATAAAAATCTTATAAGAGAGGAGATAAGTAGTTAATTTAAAAATCATTGTTCCGTGGAAAGTCCTTAAGTAAACATGAAGTCAGTTCTGCTTTTTAGCAATTTTTTCATTCTGCCATCATTATTTCCACTGTAAAGCAATATGGTCTTTGTTGTTTGAACTATTATTAAGAAATTAAGGCCCAAGTCGAAGTGGCTAAACATCAGCGAATAGATGGAAAAACATGCATTTCTTTTCAAAGCATTTTCAGCTAAAATTTTACTTCGGTTGTGAATTTGTCAAATAGACTGAAGGAACACTGAACATAAACCCTGAGTTTAATTCTGCAAGTCTTTCCACGATAGTGTACATATGTAATTAAGGGGAAACTTGATGAGCTATCTTTGGTGTTACTTCACATCCTGACTATGTATGATGTCAGACTGAATCCCTAAAGCACATCAGGCTTTCCTGTTCCTCTCCAGCCACTTCTGTTCCTTTTCTTCCTGTCTTTCATCCTTTTCTGGCACGACATCTTTAGATGTGAATATGGAAATCATCTATGGAGTTTTAGGGACAAGGATTTCAAGCTGTTTTCCAGAGCAAAACATTTTCCCATGCATTTTTTTTATATTCTAATGCTTTTTCAAGTTTTACTAACATTTATTAACATTCTCCAACTTCTTTTTCATTGTCATGCCAGAAGCTTGTTCTTAAGGATGCCATAAAGAAGACTTAAAGGTTTTCTTCCAAATATCTGATAGGAATTTGCCACTAGTGGATTTGTAATTAGTAGCTGGCAGTGGCTATTATGCTATGAAGCTGTCATCTGATCATTTGTCTAGTTTGAGCTATGGGATGTATGAATCTTGACACATGAGAATTCACATCCTGCTCTTTGAATAAAACACTGAAGTCGTGGAAGAAAAGATGGCTCTTTATCTTCCACGTGGACCCTTTTAATTTTAGAAATTAATTGGGGTGAGTCTTGCCTTCCTGTTATGATTTCTCCCTACACAGTCCTGGGCCAGACTTCTGTTCCCCATGTTAACTGACATGTGTGCAGTAGTTCCAGACTGCGGTTCATCTGAGCCAAGAACAAAATAATTAAGTAGAGACATCCTCTCCTTTCAAAACAGTGTGTACACCCAAATTCAATACTAAAGATTTTTAGAATTCTTTCAATATCTAAGACCACAAACAACCTTTTATTTGGACAGGTAGTACCTCTCTGTTCTAATTAAACATAAACTCTCATAAACTTTTTGGTGGATAATATGTCAAAATAGATCATATTCATTAACACAGAAGTTCCTGCATACATGTATTAAATGTTTTGATAAATCTTCAAATTTCTAAATTTACTGATGTGTTTTATCAATATGCACTTTTATCAACAGTTAATCAGAATCAGTTTCCTTACATCCTGAGCACTGAATATTTTAAATATTTTTAATTTTTTTTCCATAGATGAAAATCTATTTGACTCTTAGTTTGATTTGCATTTCTTTGGTTATTTCTTCCTTTGTGTACTGACTGTTCTTGTCTTGTTACTTTTTTATTATCCATACTTGAACCCTGCTAGTATAGGAGTAGAAGAAAAGAGATTTAAATGATTTTTGTTTCCATTCATGTGGTCATACCAATTTTTTTTTTTCATCATGGGCACTAGTCTCCTTGAGAACACAGTGTTCTGAATGGAAAACTCCAAGAATGAAAGAACATACTATGTAGCATTTTGGCCAAGAACAAAGCACTAAATTTGAAAAGAGCATGCATTACAACAAAGAGGGGTGGATATGGGCTGATGTGTTAATGTCATAGTTGCATTTAGTTCTGTAGGCTTGTCTTAGGTGCCTCATACATTGCTTCACTTTTCCTCTAAGCCCTGCCAGTATGGTACCACCCATCCTGAATGCAGCTCTCTCTGTGGGACCTTAAGTAAAGCCCAAATTGCAGGGTAGAAGGTCTTTAGTTCGCTGTTTGAGGCATGAATAATTTCTCTGCCATCTCTTTTGCCCCACTCAAGTTACCACGTGGAATGCCATTTTGGGTAGCTTGGAAATGGCCCTATACTTGTATCATAGAGAGACCCAGACATTCTTTTTGTGTACTTTGTGATGGCAGAGAGAAAATAAGGAATGGATTCAGGGTTTGACCTAGGAATTTCATCCAAGTTGGTTGGGGTTTGGGGTTTCCTGAGTTCCTGTCATGTCTGGAGGTTCCTGTCATGTCTGGGGGAATCTTGCAAATAGGTTGGTAATGAGGCATTTTGAGAGCTTCTGATTCTGGATATGGATCACATCATCTTAGGTACGTGGCATCCCATCTGCTTTTGTACTCCACCTTTCATTAAAGGATAAACGTGGTATTGTGGCGTTATCGACATTTAGCAATATTATTGGTTCTCATAGAAGAGGGTCTAGGAGAAATTTTAGATCCATATTTTAATCAAGAATAATAGGATAACTATTATGTTTCCCTGAGGAGTATCAATTTTTTGACTGAGTTGTGCCCACAGGGTTTTCAACGTTTGTCTCATTCCTTATTTTCCAGCGAATGGTTCTGTGGATTAAAACTGCCTTCGTAACTGTAGAAGGCAGTAAAAAGCAATAGAGAGAGTTAGAGAAGAGACAGCAGAAACTGGCTTGCTTCCTGTGCAGTCTTGGGGCAGTTACATATCTTGTCCAAATCAAGTCATTCCTGTACAAAAGGGAAATCCATTATCTATCATGTTTAATTCACAGAATAAAATGAAGGACTGGATCTTATAGTTCTAGGAAACACAAAATACGAATGCAAGGTAATATTATCTACTGATAAATACAATGCTATGGGTCCCAGAGACTTTTATAAGTATTTCCTCATGCAATAACCATTTTGACAAAATTGGTTGTGACTACAAAAGATTGTGTTTTTCCCATAATTCTTCAGAGGCTGAACTCATATAAAAGTATTTACACACTTTAGTTTTGTGTGTGTGTTTGTGTGTGAGTGTGCTCACATGTGAAGTATTGTCTCTCTTGGATTATCTTATCCATCACTTACTCTTCTAATAAAAAAGTTTATTTCAGCTTCCTGGCTTCTAAAAACATATGTTCATATTTTACTTTTCTTTTTTTTTTTAAGATTTTATTTATTTATTTGACAGAGATCATTAGTAGGCAGAGAGGCAGGCAGAGAGAGAGAGAGAGAGGGAAGCAGGCTCCCCGCTGAGCAGAGAGCCCGATGTGGGGCTTGATCTCAAGACCCTGGGATCATGACCTAAGCCGAAGGCAGAGGCTTTAACCCACTGAGCCACCCAGGTGCCCCAGTTTTTACTTTTCTTGAGATAACAAACCATTGATTTAAATTCTGTTAATGTTTGAAATGGTCTATGATATTTTTCTAATATGAAAAAAATAAAATTAGAAATAATGCCTGCTCCCAGTTTTGGAATGAATAAGTCACAGGGGTGAAAGATACAGCATAGGGAATATAGCTGATGGTATCATAGCGTCATACGGTAGTTACACGGGTGAGCTCAGCATGACATACAGAGTTGTCAGATCACTATATTGTACATCTCACACTAATGTCTGACTAACATTGTATTTAAAAATAAATAATAAAATATACCGATATCTATCTCTATCCATACATGTATGTGTATCTATACCCACACTCAAGTACAAAAGTTACATTACCAAAAATGGCAGTAAATCTAAACAACTGGTATGAAAAGTACATTTTTTTTCAGCCTTTGTTCCTGCACTGTGGCCACAAAACACCCAGTCTTAATGTCACTGTCTTATTCAGCATTCCACTTGAACGGAATTATTTTATGTTCTGGTCTGGCACAGCTGGTTCAGATTCTAAATGGTTGGAGGATTCGATGAAAACTGGGAGGAAATCTCTGTTTCCGTTTCTCCATAAAGGTGTCAAGTGGCTTACTACTAGTTTTACAGTTTTGTTTCAGTTTGTTTTAACCGTGTTTTTTTTTTGTAGAAACTGTTCCACAATGTACCAGTAATGAGAAGTAGAATATAAAATATCTTCTTCTAGAATCTCAAAACTGGCTCTGGCACAAACATTTCATTTACCACGTGTAACTTAGGAATGCTGTGCTCCATATTTTACAGACTGAGAAACCTGTGCACAGAGAAGCATTAAAATAGGCAAAGAGGAGATTAATATTACTGATTTTACAGACTCAGAGTTTAAATAGATCATCAGCAATAAAAATAAAATTTAAAAAAAGCTTATGTACCCAGATGATGTTAAAAATAGTCAGATGATTCGGTCATATGTGCCAAAAAACCCAATCAATTCAGTGAATAAAAAAGTTTGATCATTTTGACTGTATTCCAATCAAAAGAGCATATTCTGAGACCCAAATGTTCATAGATTTGGTTTCCTAGTGTTTGCAACAGTTCTGAATTCCTAAATGTGAGAATTTACCTTACAGATAATGTGTATAATTGGCTATTCTCTTAGAATCATATATGAATTAAGCTGCTGCCTCCAGTTGGAATATCCTTCCTTTTCCCCAACTTTCAGCTAAAAATTGGCCCACTCTTCCCACCCATGTCACAAGTCACACAATCCCCAAACTGATATTATCTTTTTGTCTTTGAAAACTCCCTCTTAGCTCCTAACATGTATCTTCATCATAATAATGTAAATATTGTTTTGTGTTTTCTCGTCTCTCTATGCTAAGTTCTTGTTGGCAAATACTGTGTATTTGTCACTTTTGTATTCTTCATACTGCATCAGATGGATATTGTATATATTGTTAGGTAGGTTGATATACATCAAGTTCTACTAAAATATGAAGAAGTTATATGTCAGATGTCCCCCCTAAGATCCAGATTAATATTCAGATATATATTATGTAGTTCATCATCTGAGAGGATAAGAGGAAAAAACAAAACCCTAAAGTACAGTCATCCCCTAGGTTTAGCCTCATGAAGAGCTTTTACAAACTCCAGCAGTTTCTTAAAACTCGTTGGTTACTTCAACTGAGAAGCAGTAGAAATTGGGAAATTTATGTCTCTAACCAGATACATTGGTGACCCTGGCAATATAGGGGAGAATGTGGAGTGGATACTGAGTAAGCCCCTAGCAGACAGTAGAAGAAAAACTGATAAGTGAAAGAACTCACAGGAGAGCCTACTTGTATAGTCCAAGGTCAATTCAAGCTCAACATGTCCCAAGTCCGGCATCTTCTCCTGTACTCACTCCTTTTCCTGTGGTTCTGCCTTCACAAATAGCACCATCCTGTCAGTCACCCAAACTAGAAGTAGGACCAACAGCCCAGGTTTCAATCCTTCACATAAACTCTGTGTTAATCCATTTAATGTGGTTTTAGTTTCTTTATTATCTTTCCTTTCTGTCTGTACTGACAATTCCCATTGTCCAGTATCCTGTAGAGATTTTTTGGTATTTGGGCAGTTTCCATTTTTCTTGCCTTCTTAGATTTCATACACCCCATCTACCCTAAATCAGGACCCGCACCCACCCACCCACCCAACCAACCAATCCTGGGCCATTCCTTCCTAGGAGCTCTCTATTCTCACTTGGATTCCAGAGAATCTGGCCCCAAGGTTGATTTTTAAAAACAAAATGCAAGATCTAGGCTAAACGAATGACTGCCTTCCACCTTCCCGAGTGCAGAAAACCAGCTCAGAGATGGTTATATAATGGTCACTAATATAAACACTGTATATCTATGGGTTTCTTTTCTGTAATGCTGAGACAATGACACTCTTTTTCTACTTGATGTTAGTGCAGAAGCATGTAGAAATGAGTGGTGATGGAAGATATTTGAGGAGTTTAAGGCATAACTGCCTATGATGAAGCCTACCCTAAGAAGAAGATAGAGAACAAAACCATATCTTTGATGTCGTTTGGGGTCTCTAGATAAAGCCTGTGCCGTGGCCAACTTTACCTTTGGGACTTTTAAGAAAGGAAGATATTAAATTCTGTTTATTGAAAAAGCAAGTTTGAATTGGGTTTTCTGTTTCTTACAATCAAAACTTCCTAACTATTTAGTATGATAATTTGTTTAATTGGAAGAGGAAGGAAGTATACTCACAAGTCCCTAGAACAGAGTTATCTATTTAGGATTTTGAAAATGAAAGTCACATTTTAAAAAAGATTGTTATACTGAAACATTTAAAAATAGGAAGTATTTATACTTCTTATAAAGTATAAGAAGAAATGACTCTTACAAACATAAAATAAGTTTATGCCTCTTGAAACAGCATCGTCATTTATAGCTCCCCATTTCATAATCAAGTGTCCTGGTTTGGACAATACATTATATGATGACTGTGCTAAAAATGTATATAAATCTCAAGTAGTTGTTTAGCTTTGGTACCAGTTACTGAACACATAACAATGGTCATCACTGGCTGTCCAGATTAAAAGGATTTTTAAAGATCTTTATCCTGTGGAAAAAACCAAGATGCCTTTCTAAATACTTTTTTAAAAATTATTTATTTGATAGACAGAAATCACAAGTAGGCAGAGAGGCAGGCAGAAAGAGAGGAAGGGAAGCAGGCTCCCCGCTGAGCAGAGAGCCTGACGTGGTCCTCAATCCCAGGACCCTGGGATTATGACCTGAGCCAAAGGCAGAGGCTTTAACCCACTGAGGCACCCAGGTGTCCCCCAAGATGTCTTTCAGTGGATGAATGGAAAAGAAGATATGGTCCATATACACAATGGAATATTATGACTCTATCAGAAAGGATGAATACCCAACCTTTGTATCAACATGGATGGGACTGGAGGAGATTAAGCTGAGTGAAATACATCAAGCAGAGAGTCAATTACCAGATGGTTTCACTTACTTGTGGAACATAAGGAATAACACAGAGGACACTGGGAGAAGGAAAGGAGAAGTGAGGGGAAATCGGAGGGGGACATGAACCATGAGAGACTGTGGACTCTGAGAGACAAACTGAAGGTTTTTTCTGGGGGTGGGGGGGTGAGCCTGGTGGTAGGTATTGTGAAGGGCATGTGTTGCACTGCGTGTGTCCCAAGGCCCTCTCTTTCGGAGTTCGCTCCTGGCACCAGATTCATGAGTCCTTGGGGTGGCAGTCCCCACTGGCTTCCCAGTGAATTTTGGAACACTGAAAAAAAAAAAAATCTTTATTCTGAGGAAGTGAATATGAACCTCTGAGAAGTGTTTCTGACTTCTTGACCTATCTCAGCACTCAGGAGTCTTCACATAATTTGCCCAGGTGACCACCTCAGCAGCATGAATAAGGAGCACATATGAGCCGAGAGAATCTCACGCATGGTAAATTGGGTCAGTGGTGTGAAAGTGACTTATTATCTCCCCGCCTCTAGACACTACTATAGTGGTTTTGAGCATTTTAAGATTTGCTTCCTTATTTGTTTTCATTTCTTAGAATCTTAGCTTCTGATGTGCTATTGGGTTGTATCTAGATATTTAGAGTAAAATTCCAATCATATCTTTCTTTTTCTTTTTTATCGATTCTTTATAAGGCCTGGAATTAAATTTGGGAAACAGAGTTTACATTAAAATCTAAAAAAAAAATTAGTTTGCCAAAGTTAAGAGCCCACATGGCCTGGTTCATTAATCACTGGAGTGAGTTAAGAGACATAGGTTTAGAAACATTTTCTATCTTTTTCATTGTCTTATCCCCATTCAGTGGAAGAGTGAGGAGGAATATAGCAGAAGCATAATGAGTATTTGTTGAATGAATGAATAGTGCCAGTGGGCATGGTTTATAATACCTTTCTCCAAGCCATGTAACCTCTCTAGTTTTAGTTTCCTCACCCGCAAAATGAAATTTAATATATCTACCTTCCCAAAAAAGAAAATAAAATATCTACTCCAACTACCCCACAAGTTTGTTATCATGATCAAATGAATTAATTGTATGAAACATTAGTAAAGCTATAAAATTATTCATAAAGGAAAAGTTTAATTATATACAAATATATATATGTGTGTGAATTTTTCAATTCCTCTTCAAGGAATAAATACACCTAAATTGGAATTATCTTATGTCTCTGTGTTGCTTCCATATATATTATCATAAATATTTTTTATTTCCTCTAATTTTAAAGCCTATTGAAACAAACCACTTAGCAGAAAAATTAAAATATATATGAAAAATTCCATCAAATAATACATTAAAAACTCATCATAACCATAATAAATTAAAATTTTGTGACTTCTCAGATACGACAACAATTAGCAGAGTTCCATTTTCCTAGGTGTCAGAAATTCCTTTTCTGGGGTCTTAATTTTTAAAGAAAATGTTCAAACAAACAAACCATTATATTTATAGAACCAGAACACATGTTATGTTGAATAAATAAATTATTGCTGGCAGTCTAGCTTTACTGGATTTCAGCAGCCCCAAATACAAATGCCAACTTCTCACATAGTGACTTACTTGTGGTTACCTTTTACTCTATAACTAACCATGCTCTAATAGTCATGTCTGAATCTTTTGCTAGCAAACACCCTTGAGGATTGGTTTAGCAACAAGCAAAGAATTTCTGTAGACCATCCAGGTTCCAGTCAAAGTAATACAGGAAGATGGGCATTTTCTTCAGGCTAGGAAAATAAACAATCCATAGGATTAAGCTGAACAGTGGGTGTCAAGCAGCTGGGACACATGTGGAATTTGGGTGCGTCAGAAAGCAAGAGCAAAGAGTCCCTGAGGGAATGAAGCAGTTAGGGAAGGGTTGGGGACAAGATGTCTCTGTGTCAATAACGGTCCCCAGCCTTTGGTCATTTTGTAACAGGGAGAAGAGAGAAATAAAAGAAGGGGTGAAGTAAGAGAGGTTTAGTGATTGTCATGGCTTGAATAGGAGCAGAAATAGACCTCCTGGTTATAGAAAGAGTAGTCATGATGGAAATGTAACATTTTCATTAAGTGTTTAGGCGAAGTATGGGACTGGAAACCAACACCTAAATTCTTAATAATTAGAATTTTTATTGATTTTTTGTTCCAAAGTTCAATGGGCATAGTTTTCATTAAAATAATTTTACTGTGCTTTAAAATGGGAACAATTTACTTCATGTGCCATTAGAATGGTACACAGTATTAATGTTCCACAAAAATCCTACAAGTCCAAGAATGGCTTTGCTTAGTCACTGCATAGGTTTTAAATGAAGAGAGCCAGAGGCTAGTCTGAGCTGGACCCTGCATATTGGAGCAAGACCCTGGGTTGTGGTTTAAGTTTCCAGGGGAATCATCAATACCACTTTCTGCTGCTGGAGAGACCACAGGTCCAACACCAGGAATACCACCCACAGACAAATCCATGTATTCACACAGAGAGACTATGGACCAAGAAGGGAAGAATAATAAATAAGCTGCTATCAGAAACAGGAAGACAGGCGGGTTTGGTGGCCAGCTGAAAGTAAAGCTGGTCAAGCCTCTAAGGACAAGATGAATGACTGACCTGGAGGGAGCTTGGGGCAAGCAGGGTAGGTGCAGGACCCAAGAAGGTAGACAATTTAGTGTTGGCTCTGTGGTCATTACATGTGTGGACTGATGACATATGTGGGCTCTGTAGGACTCTCGTCACTTTACTAGTAAAGACAATGTATTCCAGGAATAAAACAGTTCCTGTATTATTTGAATTGAGGATGCCATTGTTAGGTACCAATGGAGGAATTCTGGGGATCTTTACTGACTAGTTCCTATATCAAGTTTGACTACATTTTATAGAATCAGAGTGTGTAATTTTACTGGCTTGAGTTTGGAGAGGGAACTAAAAACACTTGAGCATTTTGTCCAAAAAAAGGCAAAGGATCTGGAGAACCTATAGAAATCTGTTATTTTTCCATAACTCCCTAGGAGTAAGATTTTAACAGGCTTTTAGACATTGATCAGAACCATCTGACAGTGGTTGGCGGTTCGAGTCTTAACTCACTGCCCCAGTTTGCTCTATCCATGTGGAGGAGTATATGAGCAGGTAAACCTTTAAGGACTTCCTTATAGTTTCCCTAAAGGGAATTACACATGCGCATCAATGAAAGAATAGCCAGGCCTTTAATACCATGAAGGATCTATTCCACACAGAATTAGTAACTTAGGCACTGCTTGTAATCTCTGAAGAGCAGTTGGACTTTTCCCCCCTCTTCTGTCAGTAGATTATTATATACCACTTGATATTTTAATTAGTTCCTCAGAATATTATTCAGGGATTTTCTGTTGTTTTATATAGAAATGGCAGATGTTGGATATAAGCTGCTATGGAAGATTGTGGATGGCCTGTTGACATGGAAAAAATAGAATTCTTTTTTCAGGGAAAGGAATAAGCACTTTCTCAATAAAATGAGATAATCAAAAGCAGAAAGACTTTGAAGTCTTAATAGAATGACAACAATATCCTTTAAGAGAAAACATTTATTTGGTCAGTATATAAAATCCCAATAGACATAGGCTAACTGCAATCTTTTCATATCCATTTTAGACCTTTTTGGTGAGTGTAAATTGTCACTAGATGAATTCTGGCCAAATAAAAAGAGTAGATTTGTTTCACTTAAAGTTTATTTTAAGCAGAATATGCCCTAAGCCAGGTATATATATATTATTTTAAATAACTCCTAATATTGAACTCTTTAGGGAAAAGTTTTTTTTCCCCTAAGTAAGTGCATAGTGTCTTGTATTCTTTGGATTCTCTGTGACATGCACATATAATTCCGTCACTCCCAGTATATAAATCTGTGTACCGTTTTGTATCAGTAGAAAGCTGAGTAATGGAAAGGCCTTGTTGCCAATATACAGGGCTTTCTAATCATGGACTGCCAGGTTACGTGGAGTACTATTTACAGATCTTAAAATGCACAAGGAAATTCTGATTTAAGAGTTACTGCAGTACGTAATACCTGTCAGGGAGCATCTCTTTAGCTAGCACATTCTGTTTGATGAATGGGATCAGAAGAAGCCAGAGTAGTATAGCAACTAGAACCTGGGCTTGGAGCCAAAGAACTCAGAGATTACTCAGGAATCCACATTCAGCTGTATACTAGCTGTCTTAATTGGGATAGTTGCATAACTTCTCAGTCTCAGTTTCTCCATTATAATGGGGATAATGTGTTTCTTGAATTACTGTTGCGAGCCTTAGGTAAAATTAGCTGTCTAGGACATTCAAGGTATTTATTCATAAATATTATTACCTTACAAGTTTTCTATACTGTCTAGTATAAAAAAATGACACAAATTTATTTTCTTTTGTTTCAATCTAGGTGCAGGAAACAGAAGAGCATCAAGTCAAAAAACGATTTAGTGAGGCTGCTGGAAGTACCACACCTAAAACAATGTTAATATTAGTTTTCCATTATCATTCAGATCAGTACATCGAGTTCAAACTACAATAGCAATACATGCAAAGTAATAAATACTCATTAAGAGGTAGAAAAAAATAACACAGGCATACTATCACCTTAGAATTATTCAACGCAGTTGTTTAAAATGTCATTTTAAAGAAGCAGAGACTCCTTTGTGAGCACATAGATGACCTTTGTTCCTTAATAGGTCCTGAGTCTGAAACCTTAAACATGGCCAGCTTGGCAGAGAAACACTTAAGGAAGAACCCTTTATTTGAGCTCTTCCTACTTTTTTATTCCAAAATTTTAAATCATGTTTTCTTTAGGAATTTTATGGAAATGTTGCCTCAGGCATGAATTTTTGTATTTGTCAAAGTTAGTATGAAGTTATATTAGTTGTAATAGAAATATTTATGTCTCTCAATAAAGATATTAATAATATGGTTACCTCTGTTAACTAAGATAATGGCAAAGCAGGGTTTTAGATAAACATATTAAGTATTATTTGGCTAAGAGAATGCCAGAGAGGCTTCAGGTACCAAGAAAATGGTTGAGTCCAATATTCCAAATTCTCCACTTTATACATCAAACTACAGCAAGTGAAGAGATGCAAAGCAGAGCAGTCTCACAGGTCACTTCCATGCTGCTCTTCTCCGAGGAACATGCCCAGTAGTCTATTCGTCTTTCTCAGAGTCCAGGAAAATGATCTGCATTTGAACTATGATACATGGAGAATGTCATTCCTTTGCCCTGAAAAACAATACAAATACCAGATCAAAATTAGAAAACCCATTCCAGCACACTCTGCATCTCCTCTTCTGTGTTCTGCAGGCAAGTAATGTTGGGGAAGAATAAAGAATCTTTTAAGTCAGGCAGGTATGTCCTTTTCTCTTTAGAAATTGTGTACTTACCCCTGTGTTCCACACATCCTTGTAAGAGCTCTAAGTGTGCTCTCATCTGATCATCGTAATGGGCCAAATGTGTAGATTTTTACCAAGTCCATTTTACATATGAAGAAATTGAAGTCTAGGAGTCGGTGATCTATTGAAGTCCACACAGCCAATAAATGGTGGTGCTGGAGTTTGGACCCAGGTTCTTTGATTTCAGCATCATGCTCCTAACAACTAATAAATGATAGGATATTCTAATTAATGCTTTAGTTACAAACAAGCAAGCAAACAAAAAGAGTTAGTGCATATTCAAGCTCTCCAACAAATTAAGAAATTTATGGCTTTGTTCTTCAGGTACACCAAATTTAAGGATGACTCAGGGCCAATCAATTCCTCTATAGGAAAGTTCAATTCAACATACTTAACTTTGTGCATAGTTTGATACTTACGTTTGGCAGAATACTGGCCTCCCGAAGATGGCCAACTTCTAATTCCGAGAAACTATAATTATGTTAGGCTACATAGCAAAAGGGAATAAAGGCTGTGAATGCAATTAAGTTTGCTAATCAGCTGGCATTATGACATAGAGATTATTTTGGTTATCTAGCTGGGTTCAAAGCAATCACAAGGATTCTTTAAAAGTAGAAGAGGGAGGCATAATAGAAGGTCAGATTGATGCGATGTGAGAAGGACTTGTCCTCTATTGCTGGCTTTGAAGATGGAGGAAGGTGGCCACAAGCCACGGAATGCAGACAGCCTCTGGAAGATAGAAAAGGCAAAGACACAGGATTTCCACTGGAGCCAACAGAAGGAATGTAGCCCTGCCAACTCCTTAATTTTAGCCCAGTGAGACCCATTTCAGACTTCTGACCTCCAGAACTGGAGGAAAATAAATCTGTGCCACGAAGTTTTAAGCCACGAAGTTTATAATAATTTGTTACACTAGCAATTGAAAACTAACAAAATCTTAAAAGCAAACAAACAGAAAACTTTGAGGTATTTTCATTAATGGGATTTGTCTAAAAGAATGTATCCAGTTGGCAAGGGAATTCTTTCAGAAGCCCATTCAAGTTCCCGTGTTAGTGTGTCTTGCCTTCATAGCATCTCCTGTACCTCAACAGACCTTTTAATCAATAGGAAGTGCATGTTTGGATTGCCTGTGACCTCATTCAACCTTAATTTAATCTTTTTTTTTTTTTTTTTTTGAAAGATAAAGAGAGGTGGAGGAAGTGGCAAAAGGAGAACGAGAGAGAGAGAGAACTTCAAGCAGACTATCTGGAGCATGGACCCCATACAGGGCTCCATCTCATGACCCCAAGACCATGACTGAGCTGAAATCAAGAGTCAGAGGCTTAATCAACTGAAACTACATAACTACAGGTGCTCCAAGCTTAATTTAATCTTAATCTTTTCCATTTACTAATTAACAATATACAGAGGGTCTCTCTTTATCAATAGACCTCCTCAAGCCAAGATTCATTTCTCTGAGAATAAGGATTAATTGGATATAATAATTAGGAAAAATTAGCTATGTCTGTTGATGATATTATTCCATAGGAAACTTATATGCATTTTGTCCATTTCATTCCACTAAAAAACTATGAATTGATTCATTAGAGCTGAGCTATTTATACCAAAACAAAAGTTATACTCAATTTATGGTCTTAAGACTATACACACAATTGAAGTCTGAAAATTTTATTAAATTATGAATATTACAAATATCCCAATGCTTCATTCCAGCCACAGAAACTTCATAATAAACTATTTAATAGGATTATCTCCTTTATTTTATTTCTATTTTTAAAAAATTTTTTGGAATTTTTTTGAATTATCGCCTTTAAATCACAACATTATAAAGGTACAGAAGAGAAGTCAGCAAAATATCTGGCCTACCAACTGATGTTGAAAATAAAGTTTCACTGGAACACAGACACATTAATTTATATATTCTCTAGAGCTGCCTTCATACAATAGCAGAGTTGAAATGCACTGTATAATCCGCAAAGCTGAAGATATTTACAGTATGGCCCTTAACAGAAAAAGTTTTCAGACCCTTGCAGTATAAACACAGCAACATCACAGATATTATCTTATTTTTAACCTTTAAATTTTACTTACAATTTAGATCATGAGCAAAGCTAATTCCTCCAACATCCCATGTTTAAAACTCACTTAAAAATTCACAAATATCAAAAATAATTATTAAATGCAAGATATTGATTAATGGCTTATCAATTTCCATGAGAAATCATCCCAACCATAGAATGAATAGGCTGGATTTTAAAAAAAAAAATGATCTTTAGCTAGTGGGATAGCAAAAGTCTCTGGGATAGCAAAAAATGACCATAAGGAAGGAGATGAGAGGTAGATTCCTTCCACCAGAAGAAAAACCCCATTGTCCTCTGCATGTCTCCAGGAAAAGCTTTTTTGAACATATATGCCAACTGGCAAAAAGAGGAGTATGAAGAAGAAACCCAAGAGAGGAAAGGCACTATTGAAATAGTAGGATGCTAGTACTGCTAATATGACTGAAAACATAAAAATATATTTTAGACATGTTTAGTGAAATTACAACCCAATGATGATAATCAGGTCCCACGGCTTTAAATTAGAAAGTAGAGAGATGGAAAAAATAATAGAATGTTGACCAGTATTGCTCTAAAGTGGTCGTCAAAACTTGATTTTGATAATTAGAAAAATAAAGATTAAAACTTGTTTCTCACAAGTTTTGACATTACTATTATAGAATTTAAAATATTATATATATACATATATGTATATATATATATATAATCATTGGAGAAGATTAAAGTAACTAAAGCAAAAATCAGAAGCCAAAGAAAATATCAAGTGAGTTGTAAAATTCAGAGCGTCCTAAAATGTACTTGACATTTGTTTGTTATAAGCATAAGCCCTTAATATGGTTTAAATAAATGAGGACAAATAAAGATTTCATATATAAAAATATATAAGGCAAATAAGCAAACAGAAAATAAAAAGATTCATAAATCCAAAATATGGTGTGATTATTTGAGAAAAAGCTACCAATGAGATGGAAAAACTAATAGAAGGTATAATAAAATTAGGATAAATAGAAAACAGATGAAATAAAAATATAAAAGGAGAAAGGAGAGTGTAGAGATCATCAGCAGTTAAAGACATTCATTAACTGTAAGGAAAACCATTGCTCATTAATTTGAAGAGATGAGTAAACTGGATGTTATAAAAAATTACCAGAAATGAGTGAAAATGTAGCAAAATCAGATAACGAGGAAATACCATATAGACAAACATGAAATAATTAAAAAAAAGATTCTGAAAGAATCATGGATAAAAATATTTTCAGGTCCATCATAGGTCTTTCTTTCCAATTTAAAAATAATAAAAACTCTTCCAAAGGTTTAAAAACAATGTACCACCCCCGCTTCATTTGCTTGAAATAGCATTATCCTGATACTGAAAGCTGACAATAGCACAAAAAAGAGAAAATTATAGAGTAATTTATCTATGTGATACAATAACTCTAGGGAAACAATTAGCATATTTCTATAGCTCATAGAAAGAACTATTCATTTTAATAAAATAGAATTTAGTCCAGGAGTTAAAGGATGGTATCATGGTATAAAAATTATTAGTATAATATATTGACATCAGGAGGTGAGAAAAAAAGTAGATACATAGGAAACTCAATAGATTTTTATGCCCTTTTGTGAGTAACTTTAATGCTGGTTCATTATTAAAAACAAACTGACAAACTCATAGGTAAAGTGGGAATGGAACACTCCACACTTAGTATGATAAAAATCATCTTAACCTAATAACCACATCCATACTTAAAGTGGTGTAAGACAAGTTTCCCAAACTGCTTTCCTTCTGTGTACCAATTTTGCACATTGTTTCCTTAAACAAAGGAAGCTACATGATCAATATGTTTGGGAAAGTCAGCCCTTTATTGGTGATATACAACTTACTATAGTTTAAGGACTTCAGGAAGTCCCTCACTAAATACATGAGACGATCTTGTTTAAATAAGCATTTTATCAAACTGATGGACCACAAGACCCATTTGCCTTAACCACTTATTAGAATCCCATTAATTATATCCTGCAGATATGCTTTGGGATATACTGTACTAGATCCATACTCCTTGGTACACCACTGAGGAACAAAACCTTAATTGTATTAGTGTCTCTTTCTCTGTGGCATTTTGTTCTGCAGTTTAGCTTACTCTAACTAGTACATTTACTGTTCAGGAGAGCTGTTGGCTCTACTATGTCTCCATATATCCCTAACCTGCCCAAAAGTTCCTGGGATCAAGTCCTGCATTGGGCTCCTTGCTCAGCAGGGAGCCTGCTTCTCTTTCCGCCTTTGCCTGCCACTCTGCCCGCTTGTGCTCTCTCTCTCTCTCCCTCTGACAAATAAATAAATAAAATATTAAAAAAAAAAAAGAAAATTGGGAATCAGAATGTATCTGTTATGGGTTGAACTGTGTCCCTGCAAACTCAATAATGTTGAAATCTTAACTCCTAGTACTTCAGAATGTCACTCTATTTGGAGGCAGGTCCTTTAAGGAAGTAAAATAAGGTTCTGGGGGTGGTTCTGATAGGACCAATGTCCTTGTAAGAAGAGGAGATTAGGTCACAAGCAGGCATGGAGGGAAGGTCACATGAAAACATCGGAAGAAGATGGTCCATTATAAGAAAAGAAGGGAGCGTCTCAGAAGAAACCAACCCTGCCAACACCTTGGTTTGGACTTCCAGCCTCCAGAATATGAAGATGTATACATTTCTATTACATAAGGCACCCAGCCTCTGGTGCTTTGTTATGGCAGCCTTAGTCAACTAATATAGTATCCCTGTCCTATTTAAAACACTTCAATAACTAAATACTATACTAAACCTCTTTCCCTTGGCCTAGAAACTATTGCATTATCTGGCTTCTCTCGTTCTTCTTACCTCTTCGTACTCTTTACCTTATTCATTCACCTCCGACAACACTGGCTTTCTTCCCTTCATTAAATGTACTAAGATCCTTCCTGCATCAGGTCATTGGCACTTTCTGTTCCCCCAATCTAAAAATCTCTTCCCATTGATCTTCATGGGACAGATTTTTCTTATCATTTCAGAACTTGGCTTAAATATTACCTCCTCAGAGGGACCTTCCTGATTACCTTATCTAATGTCCTCCACACTCACATGATAATAACTCTCCATTTCCTTTCCTGATTAATTTTCTTCAAAGCACTCAATAGCTCTGAAATGTTCTTGTTTATTTAGGTTTTAAGCTCTACAGTAGCAGAGACATCTGTTTATCGCCATCTCTCTGGAGACTGAAAGGGTTACTGACTCATTGTAATCACAAATAATATTTGTTAAATGTAGAATTAAGGGCTCTTTGAAAAACTTTCAATCACTGCTAGTCAGAATCATCTTTGTGAAAAGCAATTTCCTATTATGTTTCAAAAGCTTAATAGTTTTCAAATCTGTTTATACAGTAATATTATTTCTAGGAAATTAATTTTAAATATCAGAAATGGGAGCAAAGATTCTATAGGATTATATATAACATGCATTATGTATATACAATGGTAGACAGTATTGTGCATAATAATGAAATTAGAAACAATTGTTCAACAATGGGGAAATTTAAAGAAATTACAATTATTTTCATACAAAGAACAATTTTCATTCCACCTTGTTTTGGTAATTATACTTCCAAAAATTTCTCCCCCACTGGGTATGATGATAAGATTAGGTGACCCATATTCCTTTAACTCCTGGATAGACTAGTGGAGTCTTTCCCTGAATTTGAATATTTGCAGATTGGTAGAAAGGAAGAGGGAGACAGTTGTAGTTTATTCATTTCACTGCAGGTGCCTGGATAGTACTCTTGAGTAGTTTCTACTAATGAGGTTCACCAAGGCTGCCTGGCTCATGTCATGGCTGATATCCCACTGGGGTTCACCGTTCTGCCATTTTGATGGTCAAAATATATAATTGCTTCTATATTCATTTGTAAATAACCATTGCCCCCAGGAGTCCTTCATTGTCCCAGCTAACTCAGCCTTCCCTCCAGGACCCTGTGGACAGCCGCCCAATCAAGAAAACGGAGAGTTGATACTTCCTTCAGCAGCTTCATAGCTGACGTTGATTCTGAAAGATAGAGTGTCCCATGCCATTCAGATTTTTAAATTTTTTTTAAGATGTTATTTATTTATTTTACAGATAGAGATCACAAGCAGGCAGAGAGGCAGGCAGAGAGAGAGGAGAAAGCAGGCTCCCCTCAGAGCAGAGAGCCCGATGTGGGGCTCGATCCCAGGACCCTGGGATCATGACCTGAGCTGAAGGCAGAGACTTTAACCCACTGAGCCATCCAGGCGCCCCAGGTTTTTGAATATTTTGAATATCGTTCTTTCTTTCTGTCCTTACTGAGTCCCTTTGACCTTATGTTCACTTGTATTTTCTCTTTAATTTTACATTTGCTGTGCTGACTCAACTCTTCTCCACCTCATATTTCTATGCCATGCACATCACTTTCACAATATGTAGTTTTGTTGACTGTGTTAATAAACTGACTGTTAATTTATACAGTCTTCCAGGATGATAAATTATGGTTACCCAATTTTTAATTGTTTAGAAAAATATTGGTGTTCTAGCTATCACTAGCTATCACTAGCTATCATAGGGGTGTACCTGGAAACAATTTTTACCTAAGGGCATGACAAATGCATTTGCTTTTTAAAGACAAAAGTTCGGAAACATGGTGGTACTGTCTCAGACAAAGTTTTCAGCTAGGTTTCTTTTGGATGAATGCTTTGAAAAATACCACATCTCCATAAAATGCTGGAAAAAAATTCTCACTTCAAAATGCTGAATAATGTTTATAAACCAAAAGACAGAAAGTGTTATGTTCAACAGCCAAACCTCCTGGTGACCCAAGGCTAGCTCTGGACCAGGGCTGCACATTTAGCCCAAGGAAGAAATGCCTCTTCGGATGCTGACTCCCCAGCGTGGAATGTCAATGAGGATCATCTACCAGATGTGTGGATTAAGTACTACACAGAAACATTATTAAAAGTATATAATGAAACTTTTGGAACTTCTCTTTTTTTTTCCCAGAAAAGTAAAGAGTGCTAAAGTTATAATAACTAAATATTTTTTAGTATATTACAGTTATACTAGAAATTAATACCTTTGTTAAATTCACAGTTTGAAAATAGGTACAGATTAACTGGGGCCATGTGCCTACTTCTGGCCTGTTGAATGTATTTCAAATTGTCGATAGCCTCTGAAACTGGCCCTGAAACTCTCTGCAGGCCATCTCTCTCCCTGTATCTTCTGGCCAGACTCAGAGGAGCAAATAGGGTATTTGGAGCAACCACTACAAGGGTCCCTGGATCATCTGGTTGGCTAACTGCCAAGTAGTTAATTGATACAAATAAGAAACAAACTTGATCATGTTAATAAATCAACACACATTCTAGAATATAACTTACAAACGCATACAGATAAGTCTATCCATAATATATAAAAATACATTCATAAGATCTATAATAAAATATAAAACTCCTCAAATATCATAAGGTAAAGAAATGTCTTGTCAAATTTGAAGGAAGAAAACCCATCTAGAGTGGCTAAAACTCAAGAGAGGTTTCTTTTCTAGGCAGCAGGCTCTGACAGCTCAGACTTGGTTAGACTTTCTCATTTGACTCTTGTAAAGCTCACGAAGCTTACTGGTCTGATCCCCATCTGTACAGTCCCTGTGGCAGGACTATATCTTACTTTTGAATTCCTAGTACTCAGTGCCAGAGATGTAGAAGTCTTTCAGTAAATGTGTCTGTAAGGAGTGACAGATGAAAACAAGAACTGCATCACAGTTTGAGAGGGCAGTAAAGGTGAAATTTGTTGGATGATAGAATTTTGATGGGTGGAGACTATAATGAGAAAAATGTTCCAGGCAAAGCAAACAGCATGAGCAAAGGACATAGAAACAGGTTTTTAGCAAGTTTGTATGATACGAGCCAGGCTTGAGGTTTCTGTAGATATAACAGTGAGGGGGTCTTTGGTATTTTATTTTCATATAGAAAGTCACACTCTCTCATGATTACTAGTGCAAGCCTTTGTCTATTCTTTTTTTTTTTTTTTTTTAAGATTTTATTTATTTATTTGACAGAGAGAAATCACAGGTAGGCAGAGAGGCAGGCAGAGAGAGAGAGAGGAGGAAACAGACTCCCTGCCGAACAGAGAGCCCGATGCGGGACTCGATCCCAGGACCCTGAGATCATGACCTGAGCCGAAGGCAGTGGCTTAACCCACTGAGCCACCCAGGCGCCCGCCTTTGTCTATTCTTACTTACCTCCATCTTTAATGTGAGTGTGGGCTGTTAGTACATGTATGTGAATTTAGACCATAAGCACGGACAGCAAGGATAACATTCTAGAATATAAAATCATGTAAAATTATAATTTAAAAATGACAATGACATCTGTTTGTAGAAAACAAATTTGATGAGCATTTCAATAACAGTAACTTTCTACTCTGATAACATAACTAAGACAAAGCAAAATAAAGTACCATAAAGGTTTTGTAGATTGCAAAATAACTTACCAGTAAGATTAGCATTTTGTTAAATGGCATGCTTTTTACTAATAAATCATGTGAAATCACAACTTATACAAAGTGTATTTAGTTATCAAGTGTGTATTATGAATTAGGCACTATTCTGAGAGATACTTATGCACTGTGAATGAAATAAACACAGTCATTGCCCTATTTTGAGATTATTGTGTGCTAGGATAGATGTGTAAGTAAATAAACAAATGGTGTAAAATAATGGACTGTGAGGAGTACTATGAGAAAGAATAAGAGTATGGAAGTATATCATCATTGTAGACAGTTATTTGGACAGAATTATTAGAAAGGTCTTTTATTAAAGTGCCATTTAGGCTAAAACACATGAGGCAGAGCCAGAAAGGTACTCCAGGGAGATGTGTTCTAAGCAGAGTGACTCCCAGATGTCCTTTGTCCTAAAGACTGGTCAAAGCATCTGCCTTTCCTTCTTTCCTTCTCCAAATATTTAGTATGTAGATATAGTAGATAAATCGATGTGCTTGATGTTTAAAGAGATAAAAAGATGGGCCAGACACATTTCTTATCTCCAGGAAGTTCAGAATCAATGAAGGGATTGTAAATTTGAAGTTATGGCTGACAATTGTATGCTGGGGCCAGCATCCTCTGATTTGCCAGACTAGCTTGTTAAATATTCGAGAATTTTGTGGGCTGGTTGTTGTACAGTTAAGAGCTTGAAATCAACCCTGGCAAGAGTATTTACATTACAATAATTGTCAATCACTACAAATCAGGGTGCTTTCTCCCCCAGAGCCTTGGTGGTTAAATAAATAGCTACCAGCACTTCACAGCTGACTTAGAAGAGGAACTGGGTTGTTCCTTGGCTTTAGGCTCTATTGTATTGTATCAGCTGTTTGAATGGAGTGTGACTTGAACAGAATAAAGGACTGCATTATATCTCTATTTCAATTTCAATGATGGCCTTGATAAAAATGCTTTCAATAGCATTTAGGATTGGAAACTTGAGACTATAAATGTGATAAGATCACAGACAATATGACCTTTATTCTCCACACTGCCTTCAGCATCCACCATACCTGGGGTCATCACTCACCTGTGTTTGCTTTCCCCATCACAAACTCCATCTGTCCAGTCCAGCTGCCTTTCTCACAAGTACTGTATAGTAGGTCCCATCTTTGGTGAAAAGCTCTTCCTTTACTTCATAAGCCCATTCTTCAATAGATCCATTTTTTCGTTCCTCATTTTCATGAGCATGCTTCACTCTTTCCCCAAGTCCTTACTTCATATTCTCTTTTGAATCAGCTGCTGGCAGCTTTTGTCTTCCTCATTTTATTAAATTCTTCCTGTAAAGGGCACCAAATATCAGAGGTGATTTTCAGCTTCAGGTGATTATCTTCCTCAGTTTTGCAATGGCATTTGACACAGATAGTGATTCATCCCTCTTGAAATACATGCCATAGGTAAGAGGCACATTCTCCCATTTCTCTTACCTCACCAGCCGCTCCTGAATGTCCTTGGCTGTAAGTACTTGCTCCACATCCCAAATGCTGGAGATCCCCATGCTTCAGTTGTTAAAAATTTTTCTTCTCTATTTATGTTCACTGGTATCTGTGCATTGATGACTCTAAAACACTTCTCTCCTGACTGACCAATTCAGAGTTCCCAGCACTTGGCATCACAGGAAAAGCCCTTCTATAAACTGGCCTCTGCCTGGCTCTCCATCATCATCTCCCACTTTTCTCCTAACTCTCCATGTAGGACTTATTTTTTCTTAAAGAAATAAAGCTCAGTCTCTCCTCAGGACCTCTCATTTGAAATTTGCTCTATGTGGAACACTCTAGCCCTATTTCTTCTATGACTTACTGCCATATTTCACTCAAGGTTTGTTCAAGGTCACTTCCCTGACCACCACATCTAAAATGGTAGCACCATTACCTTACAGCAATTTAACTTCCTTTATACTACTTATTATAATAATATATCACATTTAATAGTATATATGTTAACATATTTTTAAGGTATCAGTCAATATGGTATTATCCAGTATATTGTATACCTACAGAGATGTGAAATCCTTCATGTATAATATAACCCAATGTAATATAATAAACCACTAGAACGTAAGGTCCTTCAGAACAGACAATTTCCTTCTGTAGTTGTATCACCTATAAACAGTGGCTGATACAGGGTAAGAACCTAAAAAATGCTTTGGGAATGACTGAAAAAAGACTACCTAAAAATCAGTGATGTTCTTCTACTCTTCTTATGTATTTTTTCATCCTTCCTTTGCCCCACCAACTTTTTACCATTGAAGACCCAACACTCACTTCTAGGCCATTGACCACTAATTTATGGGGACCAGGACTTGTGTCCAGATCTTTTCATTATTTTTAAAATTTCAAATATGTATTTTTTTTCAATTATGATGCCACCTCCAATTATAATCTTTTTTAGAGGAAGCCCAATCATTTATTATGTAGTTTCCCATTGGCAGTATCTGGTCACAGGAAGATGCATTAAATATTTGCTATGAGCTGGCCACTCTACTGGTGCTTAATATCCAAAGACAAAGCACTGTTCTTATATCCAAGGAACTCTCTGCTTTACACCAGGATATATGCACAAAAATACTCCAATAATTTCTGACAAACTTTTGTACAACCTGTGCAGCAAAAACCTTATATTGTAACTTTCAAGATTCCATTTATAGGATGAATATCTAAACATCCACATGCAATCATACACACAAGTTTACTTCACACCAAGCTTGGTTGTACGCATACTTGATATTCATTTTTCTATTTTTTTGAGTAAGCTTAAGCCTGGATGGAACCACAGACACACCTGACCTCAGCAGAAAAAAATCTCTTATTGGCTTGTTTGTCAAATTTGAGCTTCAAAATCAGATGCTAGCCTCGGAAATAACCACCTCATTTGGAGGTGTTGCCACACAGCGCTTGCCTTCAAAAGACAGTCACTGGGAATGAAAAAGCAAAGGTCTTTTTAATTATCCATTTTTTCCAATTTGGAAAAAAAATGTTAATCCTTGTCCTGCACTTTGGGTATCAGCTCGTCCTTTCACTGACTTGGTTTATCTTTCCGTATCCACATTTTTTCCAAGATTGTAGTTGGCCTGAGATTGACCTCACAGGTAATTTATTTTGCAAGCAGTTCATGTTTAATCTATGTGGCATGACAAATAGCTTTCATATTATTTAGCTGACTAAGATGGAAGTTTGAAAAGGAAACTCTTCGACAGGCCGTGTCTGCGAGCTGCTAGCGCATTTACTGTGTCAGAGTGCGAAGGGCAGAAAATGTCTGCGTGAGTAATACCACCGGCAAGCTCAACGTTTTAAAGGCTACTGAATTCTTTCATCCTCTGATGCTGCTAACTACGTCTCTCTCTCTCTTTCTTCTTTTTCTTTTTTGCTGCTAACTGTATCTTAGTAAGTATGGTGTTACCCTTCAGTATTTCAAAATCTAAGTGTTGATTAAATAATCTCAAGCACTCAGTATTGCTTTGTAAGAATTTACTTCAAAAGAATTAGGGACTCGAAGTCATCTTCATTCAAAAAGCACTAAAAGTTTTGTTATATAATTTAATATCTAACCTCTATAGTCTATGTTATAGTGGATTTTTTGGTTAACATTCTGAATATAAGAACTACACCAGAAATTGAAGGTTTAAAATATTCTCTTCACTTAGAAATGCAAGAAGATGGGGCGCCTAGGTGGCTCAGTCAGTCTGCTCAGTTCCTGGAATTGGGTCCTATGTGGGGTTCCCTGCTCATCTGGGAGCCTGCTTTGCCCTCTCCATCTGCCCCTCCCTCCAGCTTGAGCATGCGCATTCTCTCTTTCTAATAAATGAATAAAACATTTTTAAAATGCAAGAATAATGCTAAAATAGTAACGGTGATAATATATTTATACATGTATGAGGTACTCTTTCACTATATAAATTGTCTAGAAACTAAGAAATCCTTTGATCAGAGATGTATTTGATAACAATATAAAATTTAACAGAAGTAACCAATATTCCTTAAGTTACACCAGCCAATAAATTTTAAAAAAAGAATTATAATTAGTTTCCCATGGAATTTTGTGAACTTCTCTTTGGATACCAAGAACACTCTCACATTTACCCCCAATAGTTTGGGGCATCTACAAGTGTATCCTACAGATGTGCTCTACAGTGGGGTTCTTGGCCTCTGCTTAGCACCCCCATTTCCCTACTTGCTGATTGTTGCTCACTGTGGTGAAATCTCCTGTCACTGCTGATGCTGGAACAATGCATGTCATCGAAATTCATATCTGCAGCAAAAGTGAGAACCCCAACCTCCAAGTGTAAAAGAAAATTGATGACATCAAGGCAATTCACAGTACAAGCTCAAAGTCCCATAGAGATTTTACTCAAATGTCACCAATTTTTATCTGCCTTTCTTTGCAGCACAACTTGAGCACAAAAATTGGACCATTCTCAGAACCAACTACTTCCTTCAACCTCTCCAACCTCACACTGAAACAAATTTGTGCCCTTAAAATTCATAAAGGGGAAGATATCATGGTTAGATACCATAGTTTTCTAAGAAAACAATAAATAAACCTATTGATTTTTTTTGAGGATTTTATTTATTTTAGAGAGAGAGATCAGTGAAGGGGGGCAGAGGAAGAGGGAGAGAGATGACCTCAAGCAAACTCCACGCTCAGAGTGAGGTCCCACATGGGTCCATTCTCACCACCCTGAGACCATGACCTGAGCAGAAATCAAGAGTTGGTCTCTTAACTGACTGAGCCACCCAGGCACCCTTCAATCTACTGCTTTTTAAGGGTTGATGGCTTATTTAAACTTAGTGAATAGTATTTTTACTGTAATACGGAAAAATACCTGGGGTATTGTGATTTACAATAAGAAATATGTATTTTGGTCATCGTCCTTGGTTCCTGACACACAGCTCTTTAAAATTTCCCAAGTGATAAAAGGTACAGAAGCATCTTTTGTTACAGTATTTAATCTTTGTTCCTGCTTCCTGAAATAGCACCAGAGTGATAGGAGTGAAATGGGTGTGTCTTGTTATTCACCATAAGCCTCTTTCAACCACATCAGAGTTTACATTAATGAGGTGATTTCTGGAAAGCTGCTAGATAACCACAGGATGGGAACTTGTTGCCAGGGGAACTGTGTATTAGAGGGTCAGAACTTTCAACTCTACCCTCTGAACTTTGAGGAGCGGAGAGGGGCTGGAGGTTGAATCTATCACCAGTGGCCAATGATTTAATCAAACATGCCTAAATAAAGGGGTTTAGAGAGCTTCCAGGTTGGTGAACACGTGGGGTGCCAGGAAGGTGGCGCCAAGAGAGGAGTCATGGAAGCTCTAGAGGCCCCTTCCTGCTTACCATGCCCATGCATATCTTCCACCTGGCTATTTCTGAGTTCTAATTTTGTATAATCAATTGGTAATCTAGGAGGTAAACTGTTTTCTTGAATTCTGTGAGCTGCTCTAGCAAATGAATGGATCCCAGAGAGGGTATAGTGGGAATCTCTGATCTATAGCCAGGGGATCTTAATAACCTGGACTTGACATCAGCATCTGAAGTGAAGGAGGAGGCCATCTTGTGAGGCTGGGTTCTGAACTTATGGGCTATGATGTACCTCTGGGTAGATAGTGTTAGATCTGATTTGAATTGTAAGACTTAGCTGGCATCACAGAGTTATTTAGTATAGGATAAAAAAGGGAAAACCACAGAGTTGGTGACTGGAATTCTGTGAGTAGAGTCTTGTAATAGAAAGAAATAGTATCTCAATTACTGTGCATTCCAGGTGGAAAGGAGAAATAAGAGATCTATAGAGAAGACTACTTTTAAACTATCTCAGTTCCAGAATATTATTTTATAGTTGCAGGAAAATCTAGAGGAAGGTTATCACAAAAACACATCAAATTCACACTATTTAACTGGTCTCTGGGCTGAATATCTCTCCTCCATTTTCAGTAAATATTCTTGAATGATGTATGGTCAGCTCTAAACTGGGTAACTGGTATGCACATCTTCAGTAGAGACAGGCTTCCAGAAAAACTCCTGAGTGGAATAGAATTTCCTCTCTCCCCCTCCCTTTACCCTAAAGTAAAACAAGAAGTTCTGCCAAGTACAGAAAATGAGGAGGATACAGAAAAATGTCAACACTTCCTCTGTGGTGTAGCATGCCTAACGTGGCCTGCGTGCTAGAAGACTGTAAATAGCATACAGACGTCGGGTAACTGAGCAAGCTGGGTGGGATAATGGTGAAGACGAGGAGTAGCTTGAGGATCCATAGATACCCTGTGATATCCATTGGCCCCACCAAGCCACCTCAAACACATGTATCAAAGGAAACAAGTTCATTTGCTATACAGGTATCATGTAGAAAGAAATCCATAATTTCATGCTAAAAACAAATGAACAAACAAAAACATTGCTGCCTATAGAGTCCCTTTTTAAGCTAACTTTTGAGTTTAAGGGGGAAAGGGTAGGCAGAACAATAGTGCACTGTTACTGTTCAAATCATTATATTCTAGAAGCTATTAGTAAAAGACTTCTCCTTTTAGTTTATTATGAACAGCACGTTTAACCAAAGGAAAGCAAGGAAGTTATCCCAGGCCTCTGGAGTCTTGAGCTAATATAAGAGTACTACAAAGAAAACAAATGAAACTTTTGGATTATGACATAAAGCAGAAATAAAGGATATTTTATAAGCAAATTAAAGTTTTAAAGTAAGCAACTCAGATTATGGCTAATCACAAGGAATATTTTCTTTTTCTTGACGTGAGAATAGCTTTCTGGCAAGAAAACTCCATTAACACAGGGCTGCATCGGATTCCACTCTGGAATGGAGAAGCCAAGTAGCTTTCCTGGAGTACTGAAGTCCTTGAGGACTCAACAGCCCAGTTCCCATCCTATGAAGTTTAGACTTGAATATGAGGCATCAGTGTAATGCAAGTGTTCATTTACATTGGTTAATGATGAATCAGAATCATTGGTCATTAGTTTTCTTTTTCTTTCTTTTTTTTTAAGGCTTTCTGTACATATAAAATTGACTTTGAATTTCATTCCAATTAAACTTTTTTCCTCCAAGAGTTGAAAGAACCCTGTGTGATCACATCAAATTATAATTGGTAACACAAAAACCTCCCCTAGGAATGGGAGATGAAGTGAATACCCAAAATAGAGTTGAGCTGTGAAAAGCTTTGTACAAAACTCAGAGACAGGAATATAACCTTATTAATTGCCCCACATTATTCAAATATTTCAGGCTTTCCTGTATTCAACCAAGGTGAGCTCTGCCAAATTTTACATTTAGTAAGAAAGCTTCAAATCCCCAAAGGCTCCTTTGACTGGAAAATTTGTGTAGATTTCAGTTTGCTGTGAAATACCACGTAAACTGATCTTCTGATCCCAGATTTTCCTGATACACCCTAGCATGTGATTTGAATGAGTGATTCCATTTGTAATTTAGTCAACACAAGCAATTAACAGACATAAAATGGTAAATGCCATCTTACACAAAGGAGGACTTGTGAGTTAGAGTGATTTAAAGTTCATGAGGTTTGCCTACCAAACCAGATGTTTGAAAATTATCTGTGGAGATCAATTTACTATGCACGTTAATTCTGGATGTAATTCATGTAAAGAATCTTAGACACATAATTATAAGAATTGTATTTATTTCCTTAAAATTAATCTATTGGCCACTTTATGCCACAGGTGGGCAAACTATACATATGAACCAAATCTGGTGTAGCTACCATTTTTGTAAATTAAGTTTAATTGGCACAAAGCCACACATTCTTTTTTTTTTTTTTTCCCCCTTTTTTGGTTATCTGTGAACTTTTTTGTTACAACAAAGTTGAACAGTTCTGGTAGAAAATGCATGGTTTAAAGTTTTTGTCTCTGTTTTGACATAAACAGATTTTGAATTTTTCACAGAGTTACCTGTTGTTTATTATCTTCCATGCCCTGTGCTAAATACTTCCTATATTTCTTTTATCTCACTACAGTTCTATGAAATATTGTTATTTCCATTGAATATATGAGAAATGAGAAGCTTTACAAGTTTAGGTACTTTGCCCATGTAAACACTGGAGGTAAGATTCAACTTCGAGTCTGACTCAAAACCCATGCTATTCCTTTTTGATCCATCTCTACTCTGTTAAGTCCATGGTCTTCCTCCTTTAGGCAATATGCATGATTGACCCTATGAGAAATAGTGCCAGTGATAAGCGTCTTAACCAACTAGACGTGAAGTTAAGTTTCATATAGTGCTCTAAAGGGGAAAAAATAGCTTTAAAAGTTTCCTCAAAGTGTAAAGAGTTGAATTTAAACACTCAGATTAGTCCTGCAAGGTCTTTTTCAATGCTTTCCAGGCAGCCTATGTCTGGGAGTCACAATTTGGTCACGAATTAGCAAGTATCTTTTGGCAAACCATTGATGCGACTTCTCTAACTTGCTGCCTCTTCATCTTTTAAGAAGGAATAGAACTCCAGGGATGTGGAGTTATTGATAGGGAAAAACTGTACTCTGAGATGGCTAACCAAACCAACAAGGGAATTCCAGTCTCTGTCTCAAAGCCCTTCCGGGTTTTTCTTTCCTATCCTGCTTCCTGCACGCACCAAAAGTACCAAGTATGCGGAAGTAGAAGGGTATAAGTCCCACTCCCTGCTTGTGTTTGGGGCTCAGACCTTTTGGAGAACAACCTCGTCTGAGCCCGCCGGTGTTAAATAAACCTTCGATTCTCCAAAGTCCCTGAATGCCGCTTGATTCTTCCACCAGGATCCAGTCCAGGTTCTGCAACATTATCACCAGAAAAGCTGCATGAGCGTTTATCCACCTTGTCTTCCCAACCAGTGCCTCTCTAGGGGTTACATCATGTCCACAGTGCTTGGAGGCTGTGATTCCCCTTTGTGGCTGAGATAAATGCCAACACACAAAGGTTCAGGCTGTTTTTCTGGTGATAGCACATTTCATTTAACTGCAGCCTCTAGCCAGTTTGGCCCCCATCTATGTGTTCTGAAAAAAATTTTCTTTCTTTCTTTTTTTTTTTTTTAACTGAAAGCAGGGAAAAAAAAATAAAACCCATAGAATTTTAAAGGAAAAATAATCTTGGAAAACAGTTAGTCCAACTCCCTAATTTTGTGAATGAATAAATGGAGGACACATCCTAAGGTAAGGATGTAAAGCAGGTTGTCCCTGACTCCAACTTCACTCACATGGAATAGAGCACAGAGATAGCCCCCCCCCCCCAAAGAATCAGGTTATCCTGAGATCTACTAGTAATTCCAGGAACCCCTTCAGGGTTTTGAAGATTAAGCAAATATTTCTGGCTCACCAAGGATAAAAAGTCTGTAGTAAAATTACTTTGAAAAGTTAAAATCATTATATAACCTGAGATGATATTATTAGTAATAATCTATTCTATCATCCTCTCAAAAATACCATCTTTGTCATTATGACAAAGGGAAATTAAGTTGTGGAATTTTGACATAATTAATCATTAACTTCATTTTCTTCAGACATGAAATTGACTTTAATACATAGCAAAAATAAAGTAAAATGAAATAAAAATCAATTTCTAGTAATTTTTTGCTTCTTAGTGAAAAGTCTAATTTATAAGGTCTGTTTATGGAAATTTTTATTTTCTTCATCTTTTCATCTTTCTTCACCCCTCCCTCCCACCCCAACCCTTGCTGTTCCTCCCTGTTCCTGGTCCCCTTTGTGTCTCCACCCAAGAGGGAAATATTTTTGAGCATAAAAATGGGGAGACTGGGATCAAGGGATTTCTGGAATTGTTGAGTTTCCATGCTTGAGGATTCTTTGCAACAGTGGCAAAAGTTCAAATACTAAATGATACATTTAAAAGTACATTGACAGAAATCAAGAGCATATTTTCACTAAATGAAAAGCACAGATCTCTTAAGTACATATTTGTCCATTTGGTTCCATTCCTTAGACCAAGTTCACATTGTTTTTTCAGTGTCTAAATGTGCACAGAGCTTCTAGCCAGACTGTGACACCCCACTTCCATGTTTCTTCCACAAATTAAGCCATTAAGGACATTTTCATGTTCATATTCATCATTTATGTCTCCTCGTGGTATTGCATTTGATAGTGGAAAATATTATCAGCACATTATTCTGGTTACTTTGGCAAAGTGAATTCTCCTTAATAGTATTCTATTACATACCCCATGTGAGACTGAGAGACTTGCAAACTTTTTTCCCCTCTTCTCCCTGAGTCATCTTGTCTGGCATTTCACAGTACATTCCAGAAGGCAAGACGGGGAGAGTAACCGCAACAGTAGCAGAGGCAATTCTTTGGGAGGAAACGCCTTTGTTTGAGGGAGGGGAAGAGAAAGACAGATGGGGGGGGGGGGGGGGGGGGGGGAGGTGGAGAGAGGGGGAATCAACACTGTCAGGAATTAAGAAAATAAGGAATATAGGTTACTCACTATTCATCTCCTTGAAGGGTTGTTCTGACCACTCAAAGAGTGAAACACAAAAAAGTTAAAGAGATTCAAGGGAAAGAAATTAGAAATAAAAACTGAAGGCTTGACCTTGATCTTGGTCTGTGTTCTACCTCATTATACTGGGTTTCTCCTTTGGGGCAGGCTAAGAGGATTAAAAACACTTGGCCTAATGGGTGTGTGTGTGTGTGTGTGCATGTGGACATGTGCATAAAATTCCCAGTTTAAGCTTTAGTCTTGGACGTTGTCATAATATTCAGCCTAAGGATTTTCCTACTGTTTTAATGACTGAACCACCCAGGCACCACCGCCACTCTTTTAAAAGGCATTATGCACAAATGCCATTTTCCTTTACAAAGCAATCTCCAAGTAAGGATGGCAGCCTCAACTCTTCTATTAAACTGGGAACTGGGAGCTATTAACCTAGTTTTTTTTTTTTTTTTAAGATTTTTTATTTATTTATATGACAGACAGATCACAAGTAGGCAGAGAGGCAGGCAGAGAAAGAAAGGAGGAAGCAGGTGCTCTGCTGAGCAGAGAGCCTGATGCGGGGCTCAATACCAGGACCCTGGGATCATGACCTGAGCTGAAGGCAGAGGCTTTAACCCACTGAGCCACCCAGGCGCCCCTATTAACCTAGTATTTAAAGGAAAATCAAGAATGACTGATTTTCTCACCTATCCTGTCACATGAAGCTACCATTGCCTAGTAGCAGAAAGTCTAACGGAAGGCCCATCATAACAGAAGCAAAGGTACACCATCTTTCAACATATTTAAGCTAATTATTGGATTATTTTAGTGGTGGATGGGTATATGGCAGCAGAGACAGGACAGAGAAAGGGCAGTAGAAGGAGCCTGGAGCAAAAACATACTCTCAAGCAGTTCCACGCTCCCAAAAGATGTCCAAGAATTGCACATACTGTCCAAGAAGTTTTTGAAACTATTATTCTGACATCTTTCTGACCTTATATTTCTATATTTTGAGTCTCACAAAGACAGCGTTGTTAGAATTTCACCTACTTTATATTAGATACATTTTGTATAAAAGTAACATTACATTGTAGCAAAGCATTCAAAAACCTGGAACAAGTTCCAGGGTAATTGTTTAAATAGTTGCATTGCCTTGGGCTGTAGATCTGGGTCAGGGAAGAGGAGGTAACTTTATCCACTGGCTTCATGGCTTCCCACAGTGGAGCGTCAGGTGACTATTGCTAGGCTGCCCCTAGTCATAGTCAAAGAGGTTAGTTATCCTCTAATGATTTTCCAGACATATGGAGCCTGTGGGCAATAGGACCCAGTGACAGTTGAAATGCACTCACGTGGATGGGGGAGAGGGGCAGAAATGTAGACAATGTTCTCGAACTTTCTAGAGTTTATGTTCTTGCTTATACTGCTTAGTGTGGGGCTAAAGAAAGCCTGGCTAATGGTATTTCAACAGGATTTGTGCTGTAAGGACCTATGTAGCCAGAGCGACTCCATCTTGGTTAAAAGCCATGTTGTTGTTTGTGCAGTAAAACTTAAAACTGACCCTGCTCTCCCCCCCGCCCCAACCCCGAGAAACTTACTTAGAAACAAGTCTGGGAAACCAGTAAAATATGGTCGGCCAGTTTCTTTTTTTTTTTCTTTTTTTTTTTTTTTAAAGATTTTATTCATTTATTTGACATAGAGAGATCACAGGTAGGAAGAGAGGCAGGCAGAGAGAGAGGAGGAAGCAGGCTCCCTGCTGAGCAGAGAGCCCGATGCGGGACTCGATCCCAGGACCCTGAGATCATGACCTGAGCCGAAGGCAGCGGCTTAACCCACTGAGCCACCCAGGCGCCCGGTCGGCCAGTTTCTAATAACAGAGCCCAAAATACAAGGTCAGGTCGGCCAGTTCCTGATAACAGAATACAAGGACGAGTCAGGCCAGGTGGAGACATCCAATCAGTAAAGCACCCGTACTGTCTTCTTAACTGCGAAAGAATGTAAACTCCACCTTTTGGGTGCCAAACTTGAGCGCCAATTCTGACCCGAGTAATAGGTTAGTTCAAACAGCTACTACAGGGTAAATTGTAATTCAATTGGCCACCTGCATGTGACATAACATGACATAACATGCAACTTTCTCTGTATGTTACAATCTCATTGGCCACATATGTGTGGCCAGGCTTTTGCCCTATAAAAAGTAGCCTGTAAGGGAGGGGTCGCTGTCTTCGGAGGCGGCCCTGACAGGTCAGTCAATCAATTCTTGAGGATGTAAGATGGGGAGGGGTCACTCTCTTTGGAGACGGCCCTGGCTGGTCAGTCTGCTTCTAATGCTTGGCATAAAATAAAGCTTTGTGTAACTTTAACTTTGTTTCAGTCTCGTTCCCCTGGCCAATCAGTCTGACTTCTAATACTTGGCATAAAATAAAGATTTAAAGAACTTTTACTTAGTCTCAGTCTCTGTTTCGTTTAATAACGGACCTAACAGTGCCATGCTCTGTCATCCAACGAATAGTTTTCAAAGCATTTGAATTGAATTTTTAAGCAGAACACCCCAATGGCATAGAATTAAGAAGAGGTAAAAATGTAAAAAAAAAAAAAAAAAAAAGTAAAAATGGTCTGCAAATGACCATTAGGCTGATTTAATTCCCCCACCCAACCTTCAAAAGGGAAAGGGGGCAGAGGAGAAGGAGAATGTTGTAGCATTAGGGAGTCATTTCTGAGTAAAGTTCCTTACTCTCTGTGGCAGAGCAGAGTTAGGGGTTTTTAACAAGAAAGTTGTAATTCAGCAAGAAGGAGGGGTGAGTGATTAGATGCTCAACTTTGATAGAGCTTTTAAATTATTTATAGCCAAAATAAAGCAAGGTAACAACTCCCCCAAATCAAACCTCAGTGGTTTAAAATAACAAGCACTGGGGTACCTGGGTGGCTCAGTTGGTTAAGTGACTGTCTTCAGCTCAGGTCATGATTCTGGGATCTTGGAATCGAGTTCCATATGGGCGGGCTCCCTGTGCTCAGTGGGGAGACTGCTTCTCCCTCTCCCTCTGCCTGCCACTCCCCCTACTTGTGTGCTTACTCGCTCTCTCTCTCTCTCTGTGTCAAATAAATGAATAAAACCTTAAAAAAAATAAAAAGACTTTAGTTATCATATGACTCCATATATCCTTTAGCAGGCTAACCTGTGTGTATATTGTTATGGTGGTGCCAGAGACATAAGAGGACAAAAGTGGTATCAGATATACACTTTTTAAAAAAAGATTTTATTTATTTTGTTTGACAGAGATCACAAGTAGGCAGAGAGGCAGACAGAGACAGAGGGAGGAGGAAGCAGGCTCCCTGCTGAGCAGAGAACCCGATGCGGGGCTCAATCCCAGGACCCTGGGATCATGACCTGAGCCAAAGGCAGAGGTTTTAACCCACTGAGCCACCCAGGCGCCCCTCAAATATACACTTTTTAATCCTCTTCTAGTATTAAGTTTGCTAACATCCCATTAGCCAGAAGCCATTACAATGCCAAGCCATAGCAAAGGGCATAGATACAAAGTGGGTTAAAATTGGAGCCCTCGGGATGGCTGCCATTTTGTCTGAGCAGACACCTGGAGGCAGCTTGTGGGCCCTCGGTTTGCCAGATGGGTAGGCTGCTGGCATGAGACAGCAGTGCCTGGTAAAGACTTAAAGAAATGGTTTCAGTTGAATGAGAAGAACTCTTGGCCAAGCAGAAGCAAGCCATGGAGATCTGTGAAATCACCCACTATTATGACTGGGAGGGCACCAGCATTGTGGCTGCTATTTAGGGAGAGAAGGAAACATTTTCTTTCTTTTTACCTACTGTGTGTTTAGAGCCATGTAAGAATGTTAGCTTTTATCATTCAGTTAACCCCTGTCACATTTTTTTTTTTTTAGATTTTATTTATTTACTTGACAGAATGAGAGAGATCACAAGTAGGCAGAGAGGCAGGCAGAGACAGAGAGAAGGAAGCAGACTCCCTGCTGAGCAGAGAGCCTGATGCGGGGCTCGATCCCATGACCCTGAGACCATGACCTGGCCGAAGGCAGAGGTTTAACCCACTGAGCCACCCCGGTGCCCCACCCCTGTCACATTTCTAATGTTGGGGAGAATTATCTTTATTTTTTAAACTCTGAAGATGAATATGGGTTAATTTCTTGAAATAATAGTGCAAGCAAATGGCAGAGTTGCTTTTTTCTGACTTCAAAGCTCATACTCTCTGCACTGTATTTTTTACCCTTTGAACCTGCCTCCTTCTTCAGCCATCATATTCTGTCTCACTTTTCTCTCCCTTGAAATATTTGAAAGATGCACCTCTTCCTATTGTCTATTTCTCATTCACCAGAGAAGAGTAGAGCATTGTAGTTAAGATGGGTTCTGAGCACAAATGGCTTGGTTCAAATCCTAATTCTGCTACTTTTCCTAATCTGTGTGATGTTCAAAAGTTACTGTCTTCTCCCTGCTTCTTTTTCCTCATCAGGAAAATGAAAATGATTGTGATAGTTGCATTCACCTCATAGAGCAGTTGTGAGGATTAAAGGCATTTGTACTCAAAGAAGATGGAGGAAAGCCTTGCCACTCAATAAATATGCAAACTGTATTAACTATTACTATTACTATTGCTAGTCTTCAACCAAGTGGAATCTAGAGTCTGTCAGTCAGACAGAAATGTTTCTGTCAAATGTCCCCCGTGTTCTTGGGGTCACTGAATGCAGTAATATCTTTTCAGGATCTGTCCTCCTTGGCGTCTGTGTCGTGCTTTGCCCAGATTCCCAGATTCACAGCATGAAACCCCTCTATTAGCCTCTCAGCAATTTGTTTTTCTCTGCATGCCCATTAGTGGTTCCTTCTTTGGGAGATGTAGATCAACATATCCAACTGCCTATACATATCTCCACAGATACCTCAGACCCAGCATGTCCCAAACTGAGCCCACTGTGTTCAGTTTCCAGAACTCCATTTTCTCTTTCCACTTGCCCCTTTTTGATGAACAGTCCAGTTAGGTCTGCCGTACCCCAAGTTTACGTCCTCTCTTTCATGCTCCTCATTTACTCTTATATGAAATCCTTTGTAGTTACTGTCATGCCCAGGTCTCAACTAACATCTTTTACTCAATTCCAGGTGTCACTTATTTAGCAAAGGTCTTAATAACTCCTCACTTGTATTCCTGTACTTACTTCCTCGTGGGCCACCTTCCTTCCTCCATTATTTACTCGGAATCTATTCTCTACATCGAAGGCAACATCATCTTTCAAAACTGTGATTTGATAAATATTACTGTCTTGCTACAAGTGCTTCAGCATAAACCCCAAACTCTTTTATTCAGGCATAAAATACAACTTTGGGGCCCACTAACTCCTCTAGTCTGATACCCACCCCTCCCTGTAGCCCAGACAGAAGGAAGGGTTAAATGAAGAGTTGGTTACATTTGGAAATGCAGGGGAAAGAGGCAAGTTAAAGTAATTAATATGTCTTCACCATGGGACACAAAAACCTAGATGATTTGACTTATCTTTATTCATTCATGCATTTCATCAACAAATATTTTTTCTATTGGCCGCCTTATAAAGCATGTTAGGGATCTATTAGTGTAGCAGTTAATCTAGGTGCCAGAGATATATTGTGAAACAAAGCAGACTGCTCTAACAGGGTAAGAATGACAGTAAATATGTAAACCTACAGTATTTAAGATAGCGACACATGGCATAGCAAAAAAAAAAAAAAAGTTAAAGGGGACAAGGAGTGCTGGCAGAGCTTATTGGGAGTTGCTATTTTATGTGGTAGGGTGACTAAGAATAGCTTCCCTGAAAAGGTGACATTTCAGCAGAGATCTGAAGAAAGCACGTGCGAGAGTAAGCCATGCAGGTATGTGTGGAGGACATATTTGGTGCGGAGAACAGCAAGTACAAAGGCCCTGAGGGAGGATTAGGCAAAGGATGTTTGAAGAACAGAGATTAGGACCCTGTAACTACAGCAGAAATAGCAAGAGGAAAATAGTAAAAGGTAGGAATAGGGGTCATAGCAGTGTCTAGAGCCCGACCATGAAATCTTCAAAGCCATTCTAAGGATTTTAGCTTTTATTAAGAGGAAAATGGGGAGCTCTTTGCAGGGATTTGAACAGAGGAGTGATATGAGCTCTCCGGACTTGTCCGTTCATCTCCTTTTCTTCCTGGCACACTAATGACTTGAAGTTCCCCATTCTTACTCTGCCTCTGACTTTCTCTGTGCATGACTACCTGTGCCCAGAACTTCCTTCACACTCATAACTGCCTCTCCATCAATCTCCCACTAGATCTTCAGGTTCCATCATAGATATTAATTCTCCATGAAGGTTGGAGTAGGTGTCCTTTCCAAGCTTCCCCATGACATTTTCTTGGTCAAGATACTTCTGCAGGCAACAAACAGAAAACCAAATTATCAGTGGAGAACATCATAAGAATAGTAAATGCTTGTCTGTGAGATGCTTAGAGCTAGATGGTACCATCATGAGTTCAGCAACTTAGGTGTATTCACAAAGACCCATGTTCTTTCCATTCTTTGGCTTCACCATAATCAGGATATTGGCTTTCATCTTCCATCTTGTCCCTGCTTGTTGTAAGATGGCCCTCTCTTATCCTCACAGGTCTCAGAAGCCAAAGCAGGGACAAAGAAAAGGGATTCAAAATGCTTTCTCTTTTCAATGTCCTTGCCTTCTGTCCAGGGAGATCATCTTTCCCAGAAAGCCCATTAGAAGTTCCTTTGTCTAATTAACTGGGACTGGGCCATATTTATTATAACTGCTGTTCAACTGTATCCCCCCACATTGTATCATAATGCTGAGCCCAGATTTGACATATATTTTCATCAATTAATATTTGTTGACTAAAATAAATATTTAGTGGTTTTTATTCTCTTGGGTAATAGAATGTGAAGGTGAAGGGTAGGAATTTTATGAAAGTAGCACATTTCCCAGATAAGAACTGCTGACTAGAAATGAGTCAAAGAATTGCTAAATCATGTCGTGGTTTCACCTATGCTTGAAAATAGCAAAGTAGTTAAGTTCTAATTTGTATGTTAGAGTTTCCAAATAAAAATCCACAAATTCCCAAAGGATTGTAGTGAAGTTCCCATTATCAAAACCATGGAATTTAAACACGCTTTGAAGATTTTCTCCACCCTGCTTTCTGTTCCTTGATAATGATCTTCAAAAAGTCTCATTTCTGCTGAACTATAGCTGAACCTCATGGGTCTGCTGTAAACCATAATCCCTAAGATATGGATTAGGCACAAACACAAAATAGCACCCAGAAAGAGAACCCTGGAGAGCCACTTGTTTGTGGTACAGTGGGAAATTTCTATATTGGTACAAGAATGGAAAATATTTGATAGCTTAACAAGGGATGTGGAATAGGATCAGTGACTTTGGCTCAAAAGAAGCATATTTTTGCAAGTATGCTTCTCATTAAGCTGGTGTCCAGTCATGTTCAGGTACCTCGACGTCTCCTTTCTAAACCATGAGTAGACCTACAGGTGTCCTTTGAAAAGGTTTGATGGCTACAGCTCCTTAGAGGCAGTCTCTAGACTCTGCCTTTTTTTCCCCACCCTACACCCCTTGTTCTGTCCCAGTGTCCCCAGTTCCTATCCTGTTCTGTTTTCCATCATCCCATCATGCCTCCACAGAAAAGGCCACTCAGCCTGATCCCGGCTTTAGCTCTAAATTCCCCCACAGTCCTGTGCTCTGGACTCTTGGCCAGAGCAGCTCTACTGAGATGAACCCAAGCTCTAAGAAATGAAATCAAGTTATAATATTCATTTGTCACTTTAAAGTTTTAGAACCAGCTTCTTTATCTTTTAGAAGGACACTTTGGGTCCTGCAGAAAGGGTCACAAATGGCCTTAGACCAAGAAAGAGAGAGACAGAGACAGAGAATGGATGCTGGGCGGGGTTGGACAGCTATGCTAGTCATGCCCCATCCAATAATGATGTACAGAAAGAAGCAAACCTGCTTGAATGCCAGAATTTTAAGAATATGTGTAGTAGCACAATAGAAAGAATAGCAATGAGAACTACCAGTACAAAGTGATGAAGCATCTTAGACCTATGACCATTGCATAATTGTGAACAAATACAGAAATGTGTATAATGAGTTTCTTAACTCTGTTACAAGAAAGTACTTCTAATGTAGATACGAACCAGATGGAGACAGATCAGAGAATCAACTTCTGGACAGACAAGGCATGAAAACCTGTTTCCCTATCCAAAATGAAGAATTTCACCAAATTTTCTACTTGCAAAAATTTGGATTTAGGACTAGGATTATACTCCTTATTATTTGAGCTTTGTGATTATAATATATCTGAGGATGTGTGTGTGTGTGTGTGTGTGTGTGCACTTAGTGTTTAATGACTTAAATGTAGTATATTTATTCTCTAGTAATCTTTTCATTGACTCCTAAGTTAAAAATCATCTCCCTATACTGAGCATATACACTTGTTTTCAGGTATTGCTGAAGGGTGATGTCTGAACTTAGCAAGACCCAAACCACCATTAAGTGAAATTTCCGTGGCTCAGAGGGGGCTGCCTTAAAAACCTGCTTTTACAGAATTCTCATTTACCAGACTTTTTTCCTATTCATGTGGGCCTTAAGTTACAATGAAAAATTAACATACCTCATCTTTTGAAATGTAATCTGTGATAGCCCAAGGCATCTTATAAGGTTTCCTCTGATTTGTAAATTAGATTAGTGATTCTTTAATCAACAGGTAGTTCCTGCTTTGAACTAATTCATACTACTTTAAAAAACCTAAATATTTAAAATTATGGGTTTTTTTTAAAGATTTTATTTATTTGACAGAGATAACAAGTAGGCAGAGAGGCAGGCAGAGAGAGGAGGTAGCAGGCTCTCTGCTGAGCAGAGAGCCTGATGTGGAGCTCAATCCCAGGATCCTGGGATCATGACCTGAGCCAAAGTCAGAGGCCTTAATCAACTGAGCCACCCAGGCGCCAAAATTATGGGGTTTTTTTGCTTGTATTGTTGTTAGACACAGGGTGCTTATACATTTCTTTGATATGGGAAGTCTTCATCACATGAGATCTTATTGAAACAGAAAGATTGTGTATTGTCTTTAAAGGATTTCTCTTAGGATTTTAACTGAAGATTAACAACGGATAGAGTGCATATAATATACACTATGTACCAGAAAAACAATAATAAAATAAAACTTGACTTATTTAGGTATTTGGATTTTTTTTTTTTTGACCTATTAAACACACCACTGCTAACAAAATTTTCATGGTCAGAGAGCTCTAAAAAGTTTTATGACAGCTCTTTTAAAACTGATACATGATAGTTTCTCCCCTTGCCTGCTTTTGTGCTGTGAAACCTGTTTTAAGAACTATTATAAAATATTTTATTGCTGTCATTTATCAAGTACTATCCAAATGTGATCCACATAGCTCAAAAAAGCCTCAATTTAGCTTGTAAAATGTTATGCTTTTCAATACGAATGTTTTCACATTACTATTCTTTTCTTACAGATATCTATTTTTAGCATGCTAACATTAGACTCAATTTTGTGGAACTTCTGATGTACCCCTATCTCCTCCAAATAAATTTATTTTTTTGGTTTTCACTCTAATTTCTGTAAAAATTCTATCATAAAAAATGAACTTTGTAATTGAAATTAACATAATTAAATAATTTTATTCAAACATTACCATGATCTGATTTAAAGCATTGTACAATAAATAAAAGCCAAACCTGCACACAATCCTGGAACACAGCACTCATTAAAAGAGCCAATATGGAGGGTATTATGCTTATCGAAATAAGTCAATCAGAGAAAGACAATTATCGTATGATCTCCCTGATTTGAGGAAGTTGAGAGGCAATGCGGGGGGTTTGGGGGGTGGGAAAGGAATAAATGAAACAAGATGGGATCCGGAGGGAGACAAATATAAGAGACTCTTAATCTCAGGAAACAAACTGAGGGTTGCTGGGGGGAGGGGGATAGGGAGAGAGTGGTGGGTTTATGGACATTGGGGAGGGTATGTGCTATGGTGAGTGCTGTGAAATGTGTAAACCTGGAGATTCACAGACCTGTACCCCTGGGGCAAATAATACATTATATGATAATACAACAAATAAATAAACAAATAGCCAATACAAAGTGAAACTGTCACATAGCACTTAGCTCAGAGATGCTTTGTAGTTAACAATTTAAATAAATTGACCTAACTTCCTGGAAAATTTAATATTGATCTGGCATTAGGGAAATTTATTTACCTTTCCAGTTAAGTCATGTATCAACATGTCATAGGTGGTTTTCAGTGAATTCTCCCAGTAATTTGGTGAAGGATAGTTAGCAGTTAATTTTTGTTATTTTAGAAATTGTAGGACTTGAAAGAGTAATACTAGCTCTAACTGCACAGCCAAGTTTTAAAAAAATGGACTAAAACATTGATCTTCTGATATTTTTTATCAAGTTAATTGAAAATATTATTAGTTAAGTTGCATTTCAATTTGGAAAGAAGTAAACTAAAATTTATCTTGCTTTATGAAAAATACACTATTTCCTTTTGCTAAATGATATAGTTTCCAATTGAACTATTAGTAAAAAAGTCTAGGAAGAATATTTTTACTAAAAGTCTATGTGACAGAGTCTAGGGATGTGATTAAATAAAGTAAGTTATATATTTTTATGTTCCCTAAATAAATTGGTCCTAATCTAAGAAACTATAGGCACAAATATAAATTTAGTCAATTTATAGATTGAAAGAGTGAAAGTACTTGGTTTTATGATTCAATAAATTAATATCTTTGAAGGTTTTTCAAAATGAAAAACTCCTTGCATAATTTCATATCCGTGATAATACAGTTTGAATATCAGATTTATAGATATTCCAGTTATGTAAAAATTATCCAATTGCCAGCCCATTTCTCTATTAGACATATTTTTTGTTACTACATGTGATTGAAAAAATTTCCCACAAAAGCAGTCTAGATTTTCTTTATGTGATATAAAAAATATAGTGTAAATGATGCCGTAAAGCAAGGGATTTGAATGTATCTGTCTGATAAAAAATATGAGCTATTTTTAACCTTGCCAAGTTCAGCCATGATTTTTGACCATATTATTTTGCAATACATATATTGCTTTAGCTTTAATTTAGAAGGACATTTTGTTCAGCATTCTTTCTTGACTTATAATATACCTTTCTTAATTTCAAAAACCTTAATTTTTGCTGTATATTTTTGAAAAAAAATCCTTTGAGTAATTCTAAGTGGTATTACTTTAGTAATGTAGTGGTTAATTCTCTGCACATTTGGAAAGAAACTATAAAAGCATTGTTAATTCTACTAGTTAGGGAGAAGATGTGTTCTAAGTAATGTTATTTTCTGGCAAACACAGGATTCATCAAGGAAATTTTTTATTTCAAAGCAGTGACAAATATACAATATATTTAGCAAAGTATCTTAAAGATATTTTGAATCATGTATTAACAATTGGAAATTTTTTACAGTTGGTTTTTGAACACCTTGTACATCTTCATAGTGAAGGAAGCATAGGAAATTGGTTTAAAAGAAATCTTCATGGGATGCCTGGGTGGCTCAGTTGGGTAAGTGGCTGCCTTCAGCTCAGGTCATGATCCCAGGGTCCTGGGATGGAGCCCCACATTGGGCTCCCTGCTCAGTGGGGAGCCTGCTTCTCCCTCCCTTTCTGTCTGCTGCTCTCCCTGCTTGTGCTCACTCACTCTTTCTCTCTCTCTCTCTGACAAATAAATAAATAAATAATCTTCAAAAAAATCTTTGTTATTTTCTAAATAAGATTTATCTTTATTTATCACTCTCTTTTAACTTTGAACTTCAACAAATAATCCTGTGGACTTGAGATACTTGGGAGATGGGTTCCATTTCCATCAATATTTTACTCTATTATAGGATAGATAATTAGAAGGGATTTCAATTCACAAAAACACTAAATCCACATGCTTTATACCATTGCTAAAAGTATAAACTACTCATTGATTATGAAGCCACCTACCATCTTTCATAGACTAAAGAAAGGAGTAATATTCAGTTACTAAGACACATCCCTCACTGTTCATATTAATTTTTGCCAAATGTAAATACTCAGAACTTTTTATTTATTCTATTTTTCATATGTGCTTCTTCAATTTTTTTAAAGTGTGCTTCCCTTTTGAAAAATTTAAAAAATAATTTTTTGTTATTCCTTAAATTCAATTAGCTGACATATAACACATCATTAGTTTCAGATGTCAAGTTTAATAACTGACCAGTTGTGCAGTGTGGTGAGCACTGGGTGTTATACTCAGAACTTTTTAAAGACAGAAATCAATGATGGGAGGGATGTAGAAGAGGAAGGAAATGAAACAAAGTTTCAAGCAGTGTCTTAAGAGAATGGTAAAATTTTCTCAATAAAGGAGGAAGAAGGAATGATTTTGTTTAAGGGAGAGAAAAGCTATAGCCTCTCAAGGTTGAGATCCCAATCTCAGCAAGCTACTGTGGGTGAGTGTTGCCACGCAAGACGAAGGCTGGCGCTGTCTCTGATTGTGTTCAAGACCCATCTACAATGAGGTCAGAATTCAAGATGAAAGCAAATAGATTCTTTTGATGGCAAACTTAACATATGAGATACTGTGGAGAGACTCTTGCACCCATGATTTAGGAATCCTATGGAGAAGAGAAGTACACAAACAGGAAGATGACGTTCAGAGATACCGGAAGATGAATGATGCAAGAGTCAAGAGCCCGAGGAGGGAAAGATTTATAGGAGAACAAAGAGGAGGTCCAAGCCAGCGGGGTAGTGGGCTTCACATATTTGCTGAGATTCCTCCCAAACACTACTGAAAAACTCTGTGCCCTCTCACGTGTTAAACATCTAAAACTTTTCAACATAACCATAAAAAATTAGAGATAATACGATGTACAGCATATTATGAATATTGCCATAAAATAAGTGTTTAATGACTCTTCTGGATCTATGCAGTAGGATATAAAAAGAAGAGCAAGCTGATATCCATTGTTGTCTATTATAAAAACATATGAAATAGCTCTTCCTTAGCATTTAGATATTTTATCTTTTTTTAAACTGAGTTTACATTTCCATTCTACTTTCTCTCACAGAATTTAATCCTAATGAATATGCCTTTATAACTTTAAAATCTTTTACTGATGATCTTTCCTGCATTTTCATAACAAAAACATATACATATACATAAGCTGAAATATAATTTTTAAATTTTATTTTGAGAGAGAGTGAGCGCACACATATGAGCAGGGGGAGGGACAGGAAGAGACAGAATCCTCAAGCAGATTGCACACTGAGCATGGAGGGGCTGGGTCTTCATCTCACCATCCTGAGATCATGACCTGAATAGAAAAGAGTCTGTCACTTAACTGAGCCACCAGGCACCCTGAAATATTATTTTAAATTACCTGTGACCTGTGAGGTATTTTCCAATTTTCAAAGATTTTATTTATTTATTTGACAGACAGAGTTCACAAGCAGGCAGAGAGGCAGGCAGAGAGAGAAGGGGAAGCAGGCTCCCTGCTGAGCAGAGAGCCTGATGGCGGGGCTGGATCCCAGGACCCTGAGATCATGACCTGAGCCAGAGCAGAGGCTTTAACCCCCTGAGCCACCCAGGCGCCCAATTTTCAAACAAATTTGAAAATCTAACTGAACATCAACTGGATGAAATATATAATGTTGAATCACTAAGATGTACACTTGAAGCTAATATTATCCTGTTAATTAACTGGAATTTAAATTAAAACTGAAAAAATAAATAAAGCATTAATAGATTCTGATGTTATTTTTTGGTATATAACTCAGAAGTGGTTCAGTGAATCGAGTGGCATTGCCATAGCAAACTCTTTGTATTTCTAAGTATTGATGTGAACAAAGTTTCCTACATATCAACCCATTTGTGTATCTATCTACCTAACATCACAGGTAATTCAAAATAATATTTATATTATTTATTAATGTATCTCAAACTCTTAGAATAATGTCTAGCATTTAATTTCTGCTCAATCATTGATTTTTAATAAAAAGCATTGGAACTGCAGATATACTTCATTCAGTTAAGGAAAGTGTCCCTCTAATATCTTGTTGCCATCCACACTTATAGAATGTAAAATCTCAAAAGTCTACCCTAATAGAAATGATGTACTTTGAATACCAGCCATGTGTCAGTGTGGGTTTATCAAGTGTAATACATGTGCCCTTCTGGTGGAGAATGCTGACCATGAGGCCAGTTATGCATGTGTGGGGACACAACACACTCAACTTTACTGGGAACCTAAAACTGCTCTAAAAAATAAAATCTAGGGGTGCCTGGGTGGCTCAGTGGGTTAAAGCCTCTGCTTTTGGCTCAGGTCATGATCCCAGGGTCCTGGGATCAAGTCCCGCATCAGGCTCTCTGCTCAGCAGGGAGCCTGCTTCCTCCTCTCTCTCTACCTGTCTCTCAGCTTACTTGTGATCTCTGTCAAATAAATAAATAAATAATCTTAAAACAAAATAATAAAATAAAATAAAATAAAGTCTATTGGGAAAAAATGGTCACACAATCCAAATAGTAGGGCATTCTACCAAATACCTGACCAGTGGTCCACGATACTGCCCAGGTAACCAAAAGTAAGAAAAGTTTGAAAAACTATTACAACCAAAAGGAGCCTAAGGAGAAATTATGAGTAAATGTAATGTGATATCCTGGATGAGATCCTGGAACAGAAAAAGAACACCAGCTAAAGACTAAGGAAATCTAAATCAAGTAGGAATTAATAATAATGTATCAATATTTGTTCTTAATTATAACAAATGTACCATATTAATGTAAGATGTTAATAATAGGAAATGTTTATAATAGGAAATTGATGATGATCCTATAGGAACTCTCTTCAATTTTTCTGTAAATCTAAAACTATTCTTAAAAAATGCGTTTGTTTTTAAAAAAAAAAATCTAATTTTCCCAGCCAGTCCCAATTATCAATCAATCAACGAAATTGAGTTAACTTCTGTCTGAAAAGGTCTACTTTTACCCTTCTTTTTAAATAATTGTGTTAGTCCTCCTCCTCCTTAAGGCAAGTGTCTTAATTTTGAATTTGAATTTCAGACAGCTGGTTGAGAAGGTTGGGTGTGGGTGGGTCGGTGGGGGGTGGGTGAGGATGGAAATGGCTCACAGGCTTGCCTAGGACTGGTGACCTAGATGGAATTGGCTGCTGCCATCTTTAGTACTTAGTACTGTTTGCTCAGCTTTGCCCATATGAGACCCTGCCGCCAGAGCACTGCATTCTCTGGAGGCAGTCCAAGGATGAAATCAGTGAGACCAAGACTTCTCATTAGTCTAGGCATTCAAAATATTTACATGAAGGACAAGATCCTAAATTTCTGCATCAAATTTTAATCCTAAGGAGATATGTATAAAGCAGAGAAAACCAGCATGTCCTGCTGAGACTTTCATCAAGATTTCGAAATTAGTCCTTTATTTGCTGCCAGATGGTTTTACATCCTCTAACTCCTCCCCTCACCAGGACAATGTATTAGGAAGATGGGTAAGTGAAAGGTACAGCTTTCTTTTCTAAAGTGGAAGAAATGCTTTTGGGGAAAGGAGTGGAATTGAAGCCGAGTTAGGGTGAAACCAGAATGCCACCTGAGCTACAGAATTTGTGGGGCCCACAGCAAAATAGAAATGCAGGACCCTTCTTAGAAAATGATTAAGAATTTTTTTTTAAAGTCTACAGTTTCTTTTTATTTTTTTAATTATTTTTTTAATTTTTTATAAACATATATTTTTATCCCCAGGGGTATAGGTCTGTGAATCACCAGGTTTACACACTTCACAGCACTCACCAAAGCACATACCCTCCCCAATGTCCATAATCCCACCCCCTTCTCCCAACCCCTCTCCCCCCAGCAACCCTCAGTTTGTTTTGTGAGATTAAGAGTCACTTATGGTTTGTCTCCCTCCCAATTCCATCTTGTTTCATTGATTCTTCTTCTACCCACTTAAGCCCCCATGTTGCATCACCACTTCCTCATATCAGGGAGATCATATGATAGTTGTCTTTCTCTGCTTGACTTATTTCGCTAAGCATGATACGCTCTAGTTCCATCCATGTTGTCGTAAATGGCAAGATTTCATTTCTTTTGATGGCTGCATAGTATTCCATTGTGTATATATACCACATCTTGATCGAATGGATCAAGAATTTTTTTAAATTAATTTTTTTATTATGTTCAATTAGCTAACATATAGCTCATCATTAGTATCTGATGTAGTGTTCGATGATTCGTTATTTGGGTATAACACCCAGTGCTCATCACAAAATATGCCCTCCTTAATACCCATCACCCAGTTACCCTGTCCTCCAACTCTCTTTCCTCTGTTACCCTCAGTTTGGTTCCTGGAGTCCAGAGTCTCTTATGGTTTGCCTCCCTCTCTGATTTCTTCCCATTCAGTTTTCCCTCCCTTCACCTATGTTCCTCTGTGCTATTCCTTGGAGTGAAAAAGAAGGGGCACATATACTCCAATGTTTTTGGCAGCAATGGTTAAGAATTTTAAGGCCATCATAGCAGAGCATTAAACCAAGGGCAGGCCCTGTGCTCCTGCACTGGTCATACATGCCCATGAAGTCCGCCCTGCCTGAAGGCTTTCAACACAAGATATTTCAGAGGATAGTGAGTTTTCAGGAAGACTGCCTAAGGGGAGGTCTTGGAAATTGATTCCTTTACTATTCTGGGTATTCATTTCTCCCATGGAATGTCTGTGTATCCCCTAGAGGTCTATGAATCCCAGCTTGCAAACATGGTTTTAACCAGTTTTCAAAACCAGTTTTAACCCAGCCTGAGGTTTCCTACTAACTTGAATGACAAATTGAGAATGTTTGTCTAGTAGAAATTTTGGGAATCAAGACTATTTTGAGAAAATATGCTTTTAGTTCATTTGTCATAATTGCTCCCTAACATCAAAAAACTGTAAAAGGTTATTTTAGTTTCTTTTGCAGCCCTTGTGGAAAACACTATGGAGATTCCTGAAAAACTTAACACATAGAAATACTATATGATCCAGTTATTTCACTACTGGGTATTTACCCAAAGAAAACAAAACCACTAATTTGAAAAGATCTATGCTCACCTATGTTTATTACAGCATTATTTTCAATAGTCAAGCTATGGGAAGCAACCCAAGTGTCCATTGACAGGTGAATGGATAAAGAAGATGTGGTGTATATATGTATATATAAACTGTAAAATATAATTCAGCCATGAAAACAACAAAATCTTGCCATTTATGACAACATGGGTGTACCTAGAGAGTATTATGCTAAACGAAATAAGTTAGACAGAGAAAGACAAGTATCATATGACCTTACTGAGAGTAGAATCTAAAAAGAAAACCAACCAACCAACCAACCAGAAAAAAAAAAAAAGTAGAAATGGATCCATAAATACAGAGAACAATTGGTGGGTGTCTGAGGGGTGGGGGGTGGGGAGATGGGCAAAATGGATGCAGGGAGGTCTATGCTTCCAGTTGTGGAACAGGTAAGCAATGGGATAAAAGTTTCAGCACAGGGAATATATGTGTTTTAGTAGGTTTCGAATGGTGACAATAGTTACACTTGTGGTGAACATAGCACAGTTTATAAACTTGTTCAATTACTTTGTTGTATACCTGATACTAATGTACCCTCTGTATGTCAATTATACTTCAATGTGAGAAAAAAAGATTATTCAGTTTTTGAGTTATTTCTGTTGACAGCATGGAAAAAAATCATAGCTCTGGGCAGTCTAGCATGCATTCCTTACTTTAGATCTATGAAATCTGCAAAATAGGAAGGCCAACTACATCCTAGCAGATACCAAAGAAAATGGAAAAGTAAAAGACCTTGAGAAACCCTGTAAATATGGTACATAAGAAGGTCTTAAAATTTATGACCCTTATTAAAACATTCCAACATTAAACATTGATTTAAAAGCGTATGTTTGAAATATAAAAGAAAAAAAGAAAGCAAAACTAAGCAATAAAATAAAGATAGAGGTATATGAGAGTGAGATCATGGAATAAAACTGCCATTCTAAAGGGTCACTTTGACTGTGACCCAGGATTACTCAAAGAGGGTAGATGGCTCCTGAATAATTACAGGACACTGTTCTGCAGATATCTGAGCTGGTATCACTGGGATATGGATATATACTCGATGTGCTGAGAAGTTGCTGCCCTTTGGACTCTGGGCTTGGTGCAAATTAATTTTTCTCTGTTGGTCTCAATAAATACCCCATGAGTTTCATTTAAATAAAAAAAGCATAGGTTGAATTCTTTGTTGTTTAGTGCTTCAAAACTTAGAACCTCAAAGGATCACGCACTGAACATTTCATCTGAGCTCTTTTAAAATGGGCTTCTTCTATTTTTCATCATGATCATGAAATTTTTGAACCTTATAATGTATATTTTGTGTGAAAATATTAGAGCTGGTCTAATTGTATCCTGAACTGCTTAGTCACGCTATTTTGACTCAAAAAATTTAGGAAACACCATTAATAGGAAAAATGCCAACTTTTCTTTCTTCTTATTTTACTCTTGAGTACTTAGGATCCAAGAGCTTATATAATTTATAAATAGTTGCTCAACACAATGAACATTTATTTAACATAAAAGCAATGTACCAAAGGAGAGCCTAAATCTTCCCAATCTGGACTCTGTTCTGCTGTCAACTGATGACTTTTCAGTAGGAGAATATGGTGAAAGCTGTTTTATACAAAGACTAATGTTCAGGATGATTTAAAAAGAGGTATTACTGGGGTTATTAAAATCTTCATGGCTATTCATTACTAAGATTTTTCTATTGATGGAATACAGTATAAAATGTTGAAATATTAGAACTGACAGAAACTTTACAGGTTTTCTGTTCCATATTCCTTCTTTTATTACAGCTATTTGGAGAGCTCTGTTCCCAATGCTGACATGGATTATGATTTCTGTGACACTGGATAATCTGGTCCCTAATTACTTTACTACATATATCTCCTCTGTTCTGTAAAACCTTATGTTCCTCCCAAATGGAAAGAAATAACATTACCTGGATGTGGTTCCTGATATCCCACCTCGTGCTTCTGTCCCTGTCATCTGGGGTGTCCTTGCCTTGAACTATACTCATGCAAGTCCTACCAGCTTTCATCTTTTCCATAAACTTATAACATGTTTTGTTTGTTCATTTGTTTGCTTACTTTGAATATTGACCTTCTCTGAATTTCTCTTCTCTCTCTGATGAATTATTCTGTTCAGTCTTGTTTGGTACACAGAACATAGACTTTGGTATGAAGATCTACATTTAGGGTATAGTTCTGAGTATAACATCTGTAAATCTTAAAAGATTATGTTAAACTTTACAACATTGTTGCTGTGAAACCGAATTAGGTGGGATTTATGAAAACACTTTGTAATGTGAGAAGTTCTACACATATTCTAGCTATAGGAGGCAAACTGAAGACGCAGAGGAGCCAATAGGAGAGCTCCTCTTTGAATCCAAAACCTAGGAACCAGGAATGGTGTAAGTTTCAGACTGAATCTGAAAATCTGAGAACCGGGAAAGTTGGTGGTAGAAGCTGTGAGTTGGGAGTCTGAAGAAGATTGCTGTTCCAGGTTCAAAACAATTTGATGGCGAGAGATTCCCTCTTACTCTGCCTTTTTGTTCTAGTCAGGCCTTCAGTGGACTGGGTGGCTCACACCCACACTGGAGAGGGCAGTAGGAACACCCTGACGGGCAGTAGGAACACCCTGCCTGGGTGCCAACAGCAGAGGTAAGCCCATCATTTGGGACCTAAGTAAGGGTGTGAAAGGAGAGGCTTGAATTAATCTCACTCACACATAGAGTGCCCCTTTCAGACATAAGAAAGTCCCTTGTTGGGGAGAAAGGGAAAAAATTAGTGCATAATGGTGTCCTCTAAAATGTAATGTAATGTGTACTGAAAAGTAATCTTATAAATGACCTACCTCTCACCGCAAACAGAACTCCCTGTTTGACATCTCAAGCAGGTCAGGAAGCATTCTTGCTTCTTGAGATAAATGTAATAACATTTCCCCCCCACTTTTCTCTTTTTCAAATGTGCGTACATAAAAGTTCCCAGTGAAGATATAAACAAAAAGCCAATTTTCTGTATTTTCCCCATCTTTATGATAGTATGAAACTTTGACTTCATTCAAACAGCTTTAATTATTTCTTTCTCTTAAAAAGTTATTCATTTGAAACAGGCTTTTGCTTGAAAGCTTTTGTCTCAAGGGAGCTATCCTACAGGAGTAAACAAAGAAACGTAAAAAGCTCTGCCTTGAAATGTCTTAGTTTATCTCTTCTCAGATTATTTCTCTTTGTCCTACTCAAATGTAGGGGCTTCCTCTAATCCAAAACACAGGACTGTTTGAAAGGAAACTAATACACAGGGAAGAAATCCTAAAGAAATGAAAATGACTTTACTCAGATATTTCTTTTTTGTGTGTGTCAAACTACCAACTATAGACCAGACATAGACATATTTATCAACCATTAGTGGATGAACAAATAAAATTGCCACTGTTTATGTTATTAATGAAGTACAAAGGTTTCTGTGTATTTTTTTTTTCACAATAACACATTTAACATCTATGTAGTTCTCTGCAATTTGCAAAAAACTCTCTGAAAAGTCTCAGATCCCTAACTCATCTGACCCTTATAACAAATTCTTCTTCTGGGCTAATGTTTCTCTTAAGACATATCTTTTTTTCTGATTAATACCTTGTTTATTATTAAGCTTAAGCAAGACAGACTCTTTAATATTGTCCCCAAAAGTTATTTTACCCAGTATCCTGTGCCCACTCAAAAAGTCAGAACTACTTTTTTGTTTGCTTGTTTCTGGAGAAATGTCCAATTGGATAAGAAAACTTTTGGGAACAATGACCAAGCAATGGCTAAATCTTTCAGTAAGAATCCTCTTAACTTGAATTACTTAAAAAATAATCAGATCCCTAGATTCTGGTTATATGAAACCGATTAATTGTCTGTATGCATTTGTAGGGTATTTGCCTTTCTGTCTTTTGCATTACTTTGCTGAAAGCCAAGTTCTATGAGTAATTAACTGCTAAAAAGTTAAGCAAATGATCTTTAGTGAGATGGTAATTGTTAAAAATTTAAAGCTAAATAATTTGTGTTAAGCATGTGTTTATCAAGCAACAGTTACTTTAAAAACTTTAAGATTTGTTCCATTGAAATAATTGCCTAGCAGATGGGTTAGGTCTTCTCTGTTTTCCATGCTTTTATTCTTCCCATTTTGTCCAAGTTCCTGAGAAATTCTTAACTAGGTAAGAAAATTATTCACATTCTCAACTTTGCCTTCGATGAGGCTACTGTGTCTCATCTTTAAATCATGTTAATCTAATGCAGTTACATTAATATAGACATAAATAAAATCTGTATTATTTATTAAAATCTAAAATGTTATGAGCAACTATACATTTTCAGGTAACATGCCCCATGTCCTTATAAAAGTATGTGCATCTTAATTTATTTTTAATTTTCTCCATTTTATTTTATTATTTTCATCATCAGTGTACTCTCAATCCTCATCCCCTATTTCTTCCATTCCCCCCACCCATCTCTTTTCTGAAAACTATCAGTTTGTGCTTCTATAGTTAAGAGGCTATTTCTTGGTTTGTCTCTTTTTTTATTCTTTGCTCAGTTGTTTTGTTTCTTAAATTCCACATATGAGCACAATCATATGGTATTTTCCTTTCTCTGACTTATTTTGCTTATCTTAGTACTCTCTAGCTCCATCCAGGTTGTTGCAAATGGCAAGATTTCATTCTTTTTATGGCTGAATAATATTCCTTAAGATATATTTTTATTGAAAAATTTCTACTCTTCCATTTCAATTTTACTCCTATATATTTTCCATAATAATTTGTTTCATTAAAAAATTTTAATTAGCCTATCAACCAAATTAATACCTACTAACGCTTTTATGTGTAAATCACCTTATTGGTTTTAAAGTAAAAATGGACATGATACAGTCTCAATATATGGTTTCACTTATTTGTGGAGCATAACAAATATCATGGAGGACAAGGGGTGTTAGAGAGACTAACACCAGAGACTATGGACTCTGAAAAACAATCTAAGGTTTTTTTTTTTAAGATTTTATTTATTTGACAGAGAGAGATCACAGGTAGGCAGAGAGGCAGGCAGAGAGAGAGAAGAGGAAGCAGGCTCCCCGCTGAGCAGAGAGCCCGATGTGGGACTCAATCCCAGGACCCTGAGATCATGACCTGAGCCGAAGGCAGCGGCTTAACCCACTGAGCCACCCAGGCACCCATAATCTGAGGGGTTTGAAGTGGCGGGGGTGTGGGAGGTTGGGGTACCAGGTGGTGGGTATTATAGAGGGCACGGATTGCATGGAGCACTGAAAATAAATAAATTGAAAAAAAAATATAAAGGCGCCTGATCTATTTGACAAAGAAGTAAAATCAGTATTATAAAACTATGACCTATTTAAATAAAAATCTATGATACTCACATAGTGAATGTAAAATACTGAAAGTGTCATATACAAATGAGTTCATCAAATGGTTAAAAAGAGGTTCCAGTTTGATTGCCCTTGGGCTGAGGGTGTGCAATGCACATATTTGATAATTTGAATTTATGAGTGCCGGCACTTACAAATTAGAGATTTTCACATTGACTTTGCAAAATTCTTTTAAAAATCAGAACTCATAGTGACATAAGGCCCACATTCCTTCTGGAACTTCAGTGGGTCCAAAAGGAGGCAGGTCTATTTCAGACACATTTGTGCAACATTGAGACTCCTTGTAAGGCTCTAGCTTGTTACATCCAGTCCAGCTCATTCATTGTGATCCTGGCCTCTGTATGCGGCTAAATTTTCAAACTTTGAGTTAAACTAATCACTGCTGTGGACTTTTGGAAGAGAGGGATACCTGGATTCTCAGGTCCTAAAGAAGACAAGGAATCATTGGTTTCAGGGAATAGACAATAAGATGAATGAATAAAGCCCAAAGATAAGAAAGCAGAAGGTGTGTGTCCTAAGAAATCCAATTGGCTAAGTCACTCTATTGAATGTAGCACCCAAAGGACCTTGAGGAGGATAGTGACTCTAGTATACTCTTTCATCTAACTAACCTGTCCCTGAAATCATTACAATCTGTCAAGTCAGGACTTGCTTTTCCTGCTAGTCTGCTTAACCTCAAAAGTAATGCTCAGTGATTTCCACTCGAGGTGACTGACCTGCAGCGGGCATGATCTCCCTGGCATGAATGGTGCCTGGCAGTCAGAGCTACTACTAGGTAATATGTATGGGCCTCTATAGGGGATAAGTAAATAAGAATACCTTCTCATGTGGCTATTCCCATAGCGTATAAATAGCTGTCAATCCCTGCGGTTCTAAAGTTCAAAAAGTCTGTTTCTGGATTATGCTAAAGTTGAGAGCATTATAATTTAAATGTCTGAGTTTTTATTTGTTTAAAGAATGCCTTGGGATCACATAGCAGGAAAAATAATATATGGCAAAAAATTTTAAGTTTATACTTTATGGAAAAGTTTTTTTTGTATGTTTGTTTGTTCTTTGATTTTGCTGGCTTAGATCATTTTTCCAAATATTGAAGGATTATAGTGAGTAAAAAAAAGCACAATATCAAAGGACTATTCCTTTTACAAGGAGTGGTCCTTGTAAAATGAAACATTTAAGAACACAACACAAAAGGGGGATTTGGAGGAAACATGATATATATTTCCCAAGAGGTCCTGGAGATTGGTCACCTTTTAGAAGCCAAAGAAAGCAAGCAGTGATAGTGGAACTGATTTACCCAAAACCCATGCTCCCAAGACAGTACACAGAACAGACATCACTTTATTAGAGAAATATTTATTCCTCACAAGGGATTATTTGGAGGTATGAAATGCTCCACAATACCCTCTCATCAGAAATTCTGGAGAAGTTTTATGTCTAACTAGTAGAGACACATCTCTGCACACAGTGCCTTCAGGAGTCGTGAGAGTGGCCGGAGGCCACTGGCAGCCTGATGCCCGCAGGTGGCCTTTGGGTGAGGGGCAGGCGTTCTAAGGGGCATGGAAGAGGGGATACTTCTGATGTGGTATCTGGTCCTTAAATGCCACAACGTACTGGGGCTGTCTGTCCTTGTTTCTGAGCTGTCTGTTACTTCCAGGAAGGCCTTGGCCAGCAGAGACAGCTTCTTGCTGGCAGGACCTGGTATTTGTCTCCTTACAGGCAGGAACCCTGTAGTTGAAAGGAAACCCTGGGACAGGCTGTGTCTGGGCCTGCACTTGTGTTTTCTTCTGGGTTTTCCCAAACTTGGGTTGGGGAGGGAATGGGATGCTGAGGGCAGGTGCTGCCTATTGCATGCCAGATGCCCCATTCTCTCCTCTTGGAACTTCCCAACAGCTGTCATGATTTTCTGAGCTTTGGGCATCCTGGTAAGTGCAGCTCGACCATTAAGTAGGCCTCTGCTTTTCACAGATGATAGGGGACTGGGCTTCTCCTGGCAGTTTTCTTGCCTTTTGCATTTTACCCCAGGAGTAACCCACTGAAAAAAAAAAAAAACAAAAACCAATAATGCTTTCAGGAGGAGGCTGACCCTTCTGTGAAAGGCTTTTAGGAGGCAGTTGACCCTTCTGTGATAGGATCTGGGAAGGCTGCTTCCCAGCTTTACCTTAAATACCGAGTCCTGAGAAGGGAACCTCTTCTTCAGTGCTGCATCTTTAGTAGGGAACCTGTCTGTTCTCAGTTGGGATGTTCCCAGTCCTGCATCACCTCCACAACGCTCTTGGGCCTTGGAAAATGGAGGCCTCGTGCTATCTGCGGTCGGTGGGGGATTCTTATTCTGGCACTTCCTAATGACATGCTTGGGAACCCAGGGCTCCTGCTGTTGTTCCATAGGAATTCCTGTGTCCTTTGGAGGGACACACAACACCTGGGAACCTCTCTTGTCCCTGAGGGAGACCCTCGGGGCATGTGTCAGTGAGGCC
>NC_081561.1:34342216-34358940 GCF_022355385.1 Mustela nigripes | reverse complement strand
ACTTTTAAAAGTCCTGATTTTGTGCGCGGTTGCTCTGCCGCTTGCCATGAGCCGGCCCCTCCCCCCGGGGTTCTATCTTCCCGTCGCTTTGGATTCACTTCTCCGCCGGTCCTACCTTTCAGAAAGTGGTTGTTTTTCTGTTTCCAGAATTGCTGTTCTTCTTCTCTTCGATCTGCCGATGGATTTTCAGGTGTTTACAATCTTTAGATAAGCTATCTAGCTGATCTCCGGCTAGCTGAAGTAGTCTCAGCCTGCTACTTCTCCGCCATCTTGACTAATCCAGTCCAGCTACCTGGTTTCTTTAATAATCATTCTCTTCTAAAACGTCTAAGAATTTCTGTAATCGGGAATTTTGAAGAGGTGGTATATTCTCCATATGACAGAGTCTGACCAGTAGAGTTCGCTCTAATAAGCACTTATTTAGTTATCTAGTTATAATGTAATGAAAGTGCCCAAGATATAACAGTCATAACTGATCTTTGGGAGTGGATTATATTATTTAGAATAAATTTCTTTATTTTTCATATTTATCTCCATAAAATAAGCATGACTGATTAGAACAATCTACTATTGTCCATTGTAATATTTCCCTCACACTAGTAATCATGGTAATATTTTTCTTATATCATCACCTCGCATGCCATTAAAATGCTTATTTTAAAATATAATGAAAATTTCATTTGATTATCTTAATCCTAGATAATATTTCAGCAATTTAAATGCATTTAGAACATTTGTATTCACTTCTTATTTCTCACAAATAATGTTTGATCGTGAAGTAATACAGTTCAGGGCCAAGAAAAAATTATTATATTTAGCCTAATTCTTTGAGGACTATCCAAATGCTTTCACTACATTTCAAAGACACTTTTCCAATTGTTAATACTGAATGCAATTTGTGTATTTATTTAAATAATATGTGCAAGCAACAGACATCTAATGTCTGGCTTATGAGGAAAAGAAAAAAATAAGCTGTAAAATTCTTCTTGGAAAGATGAAAGAAGGTTACAGGTCTTGATAACTTTTGGAGCATAGACATTTAGCAGAGGCCTGCAAAACTGAAACAGAAGCCCTACCGCAAATATGACTCATTCCTGAAAAAAACTGACATGATAGGTCTAATTTCTGACAAGTATCTTAAAGAACTGATAATCCATGCTAAAAGGCAGAGCTTTTTTTGCTCTGTGCTTCTGCCAGGTAGTTTCTGAGACTAAAATGTGTAGTGAAAGCAACAGTCCGGCCTTGCTCTGTGGGACACACAACCTCTTCTCCATGGAGCAGATTGATGTTGACACGTCACAGAGATGGAAATTGAAACCCAAGCATTTAATGTGCTTCCCCCAAAACCTGTGGTTAATCAGTATCTGAACCTGGATCTCAGGAATCTTCTTTTGCGAAGCCTGGGATCAGACCAAGAGGATACACGGCACAGTGCTTTTGACATCTTGACCAGAACCACAAAGTACTGGAAAGTCCTCAGGAATGGATGCTCCCTACTGATTTCCAAACCTTAGGTATGTCCTTTTAGGTAAGTGTTAGGAAAAATATGATGCCTCTAAAAGAAGTTTCCAAGCCACAAAACCTACGTAGAACTGAGACAGTGTTTGACCTTGTGCCCACCTAATTTGTGAAACATTGTTGTTGCCTATGTTTTTATGATGCAGCTTTAAAGAAGATGTCTCCTTTGGCCCTCACATCTCTGAGGAACTTCCAGATATGAGTTCTCTATTATAGAATAAGAGGCAGAAACATCAAAAGGTTAACTGATTTCTTGAGATATTAGTAATTGTACCAAATAAGTGAAAGCACTGCCCAATTGCAGTATTCAACATCTGTTTGACTTTTCTTAATATGCTTGAGTGTTATTTTTGTAGAGCAACATAGTAAATCTACAATTAATTTCAGGTGACTGTAAGTTGATACCTCAGACGTTCATTGAGCAACCGCTCTATTTCAGACCCATGGTAAGCACCAGTGTGCTTATGAATTATGAGTTACTCACAATCTCTGTTTCCAAAACCTTATAATCTAGTGAAGGAAACAAGTTTCCAAGTAAATCAATTCAATATTATACAGGAAAAGCCAACTGAGAAGGATGGGTTTTATGGGAGAGATATTTAGTTAACTTGGTTCAGATAAAAATGCTCGAGGAAGGAAAAGCTAAGTTCCAGTAAGAATAAACTTTATTCAGGGAACAATAGCTTGATAAAACCTGTGAAGTATGGAAGTACATAATGTATACATTCTATAGTATACGGCAAAATATGGGGAGAGAAAGATGAGGCTGAAGAGTGAGGTTAGGTCTCGGCCACAGAAGGATTATTCTCTGCCTCACTAAGAAACTGGATTCTAGAGATATCAGGAGAAGAATTACAGTAGTGATATCTCCACCTGAACTAGATTTCTTAAACTATGTTGTAGAGAGAGAGGCTCCAAAGGGGGCAAGCCTAGAGGTAGGGAGACAAGGTGGGAGGCTGTTGCATAGCCCAGACAAGAGGTGGATAAAATCTGATTTAGGACAGTGATAGCAAGGATGGAGAGGAAAAGAACAAGCTAGAAGAAATACTTTGAAAGGGATCCTGGAGTACAGTGATTAGATCTGACACTGTGTACAGTGATTAGATCTGAGGAAGAGAGGAGGTCTGGGCATACTTTGGGATGCCTCATTAGCCAGTGGACCCAAAATAGTAACAGAGGAAGAGGAGAAGGCTTGAGGATGTGTGGGTACAAAAGATAAAAGAAATTGTCATAGAACCACATCCATTGCAGCCAATATTCCTACTTTGAAATGTTTCTTTCCTGTCTTCATTTTTCATGTATTGTATGTGTAATTAAGTTCCTACTACATTTAAAATAATGTATTTTGCTTTGTTTTGGAGAAAAGCATCATTTCTTACAGAAAGCATTATTTCATAATATTAAAATTATTTTTAAACACACTTTTCAATAACTGCATAAGTACAGTTACTGAATAACTAATAACCACATATGATGGATTTAACATAATTTTTTTCGCACTGGGCACCTAGGAGATCAAACAGTCCCTGGAGGTTGACGAGAACTCCTTGCAACAGTGGTCTCTATAAACTACACACCACAAATGGAAAAATTCTACCCAACAATTTGGCTAGACTGAGGTTCTTTGAAAGTGTTCTAAAAGGAAGGAGATCAATATTTCTTAGAAACAGGTAGGCAGTTCACAGGAGTCAATCAAATACATATTAAGATAATAATATCAAATAGTCTTCCTCTTGTTTTATTTAAAAGAACTGACTTTGTCATTTGTGCTAACAGAGTAAAAACATCGTGTTCTGGTTAGAACGTGGCCTTGGATAGAGATATATAGTCAAGAGCAGAAACAGATTTGGCATTAACCTTTTTCCTTTTCAGGGGAATAAAGTCTGCAGATTAAAACAAAACCAAAAACAAGACAAAAAAATTTCATTTCCCTGAAGCTGAACTTGGACAAATCCACAATGTCAATCACATGGGTAAAATGTAGGCCAGGCTGCCTCATGTTTTTCAAAATCAACAACAAATGAAATATAAGATGCGAATATGACTGAGTATTTATAATTCTCACTTCTCGGTTGGCATAGTCAGGGATTATTAAATATGCAGACAATATTTCCATTATTTGGGGGGTTCTTCTCTCTCTCTCTCTCTCTTTTTTCCCATCTTCTCAACAGGGAATTTCAGTGCACATTTTTGCCCTTTGCCTTCATCTCTTGGTAGCTCATGAAAAATGATACGTAGGTGGTTTATAGTCAATGCCAGAATCAACACTCTTTCTGTTCTGAAAAGTTGAGAATTTGAAAGCGTTTTTCCCTCTCATAAGGATTTACTCAAGTATTTATATATCCTGTAATAGTTGGCATCAGTGATCTTATTCCTTCATATTTTTGGACACTTTTATTTAGAATAACATGCTTCACAACCAAAGAAACAAACTACCAATGAATACAACTTTATTTTCAATTATTTTTCTTCACATCACTGTGAAAGTTGTATTTAAATATGTGTGGTGCATATGTCCAATTTTCCGCAAGTGGAAATTCTAGTAGTTCAAGAGGAATATGATGATGTATTTAGAAGTCCTGAATAGTCACTTACCAATGAAAACCCTGTGTAAATGAAGAACAATGTTTATATACAAAATATTAGTTCATTGTACATTGGATTTAGTAACTTAGACCTTTAGGATTGGGGTGGGGGATTGAATTAGATGTTACAAACAGACACTTTGGGTACATGTTATGTAAAAAACAAGGGACAGAAAAAAAATCTAGCTGCTCAAAGGTATAGGAGTAGAGCTATGTCATAATATACTTGGTGTTTCTACAGATTTCAATGAATTTTAAGAGGTTATGTGAGCAATAAGCTTTTTTTAAAAGATTTTATTTATTTATTTGACAGATAGAGATCACAAGTAGGCCGACAGGCAGGCAGAGGGAGAGGAGGAAGCAGGCTCCCCACTGAACAGAGAGCCCGATGTGGACCTCGATTCCAGAACCCTGAGATCATGACCTGAGCCGAATGCAGAGGCTTTAACCTACTGAGCCACCCAGGTGCCCCGAGCAATAGGCTTTTATGAGAAAGAAAAGTAGCTAAGATTTTCAATAGTTTCTTTTTTCTTGACCAATATGCTTCTGATTTAGTGCAAAATTAAAAAACATGCCATAACAAGAATTAAAATGTATTTATGGAGGAGCAGGAGAAAGCATTTGAAATGATACCCTCATAGGTACCTTGAATAAAAATACTCTGCAGGTCAGGGTATATCCATATAGATTTAAAAAACAAAACAAAACAAAACCCAACACTTGCCTTCTTAACTACAAAATGGCAAGGGGCATTGGAAATGAGTAACAGGCTTTAGTATCTGTTAATCAACAATCTGGAAAGACAAATTCAAAATTCTACAACACAACACATACAGTTTGCAGGAATTGTGCTGCTTTTCATTAGATTCTGTATTGCTGACATGGATGGTCCTGAAAACCAGAGAACCAATTTAACCATCTACACTGTCTATTAACCATCTACACTGTCTATTAACCATCTACACTGCTACACTGTATATTAACCATCTACACTGTCTACCCCTACTAGTGTGAAGAGAATTCTATGGGCCTTCCTAAAGTAAGGAAATGGGGAAAATTATGTTAAGTTACCATTCGGTTGAGCCATTGGGATGAAGCAGTTCTCTGATGCTTTCTGATTTCCCAGTGATAGTAATATATAAAGTACAAACATTAAATGTTCATTATTATTATTTTAAAATTTTATTTATTTATTTATTTGGCAGGAAGAGAGATCACAAGTAGGCAGAGAGGCAGGCAGAGAAAGAAGGGGAAGCAGGCTCCCTGCTGAGCAGAGAGCCTGATGCTGTGCTGGATCCCAGGACCCTGAAATCATGACCTGAGCTGAAGGCTGAAGCTTAACCCACTGAGCCACCCTGGCACCCTGAAATTTTCATTATTATTTAAGCTTCCCTTGTTATTAATGTGGTTGTATTGAAGGCCACAGTACTTCCAACTGTGGATGTATATTTACCCAAGCCATCATTAGACAATGGCCTGGACTTAATGCCATTGGCCACTCCATTCTAGCAAAAACCCACTGAACACTGTGAGAATTTCAATTTCTTGCTTGACCAAGTCAGTTTCTGATTCATAATTCATGTGTTTTGTTCTTTTAAGAAATAAATCATACATCCCTATTTCAGTCAGTATTATAAAAACATCATCATGAAGACATGTTTATTAAAGGAAACAGTTAATTATTTTTTAAAAGACCTGGCAGATCTACCCTAGTAAAATCTATGTTGAATCAAAAATGTCAACACTATCTAGTGTTCCCTTGATGAGTTAATGGAATGTGTGATGAGACCCTATGATGCATAGTTGACTTTATGCTGCCAAAAAGAGTGGAGTTTGACTCTTAGACCTCAGTCTGATGCAGATGGGTCAATGGTGGTGTCCCAGTCAGAGGGCAACCCTGCTCTGCTTTCTCAGGCTGCTGATTATGGAGCTAACCTATGCTCAGAAACCTGTTTTCAATTATTTTGTGTTTCAAGAAAAACAAAGTGCCATTCATTCAAACTAACAGGAAGTCACAAGCCTGGGGCACAATGCTGAAAATGGCCAATTGAATTAACATGCTTTTTTATGTGTGAGTAGAAATATCCTGACAGGTAGCTACATAAACATGGGGTTCTTACTTTTTAAGTGAATTACCCAGGAATGATTTTTTAAGAGACATCAGACCACAGTCTGTGCTACATGTGTGATATGATGCTGTAAGTGAGAGAAAAAGCATCTTTCAAACCAAGATGGACATACTTTCTTTTTCCCTTTGTACAAATATTATGCGTTAAAAATCTGATTTTAGGGAAAAGTCTCTGAAAGCCACCAAGAAGTAGAATGTCAGAACCGGCTACAATGAACAGCAGAAAAAGGAACCTTCTACTCACTGGATATATGTTTGCTCTTTATTATCCCCAAAAGGTGAAATTCCAGAAATACCATTGTACACTCAATGTGGGGTATTTTTTTTTTGTTTATTCATTAACTTTTAGTTATTGGTGGTATATTATGCAGAAAACCATCAATATAGGTTCTAGAAAGGGAAGTAGTCAAATAAAATAAGACAATAAATTAGACATAATCCTTCCTCTCAGGTCATTGAGAGTGTTTTTGAGAACAAATGGGAAAGAAAAAGAAATACAGTAATACGTTAAGGATGTCACTTGAGTACTAAGGAGTTTGAACTTCACTTGAGATGATAAGAGATGAGTGCTGTTAATGACAATATTCAAACTGCCTTTTAAGCAAAGTATTCTGAAAGCAATGTAGTTGAAGAGAAGAGAGGGAGAAAGAGTAGAAGAACTAATAAGGAGGCTATAACTTTTACAAGTGACAGATAAGAAAGATCAAGACTATCACAGTGACAATGGGAATGGATGGCTGGGAACTACCAATGGGAATCCTGGGGGAAGTGTAACTCTTTGGAGCAGACACTGGATGGGATAGAATCATCAAAACCAAGGAAGGATGACTCCTAAGAAGCAGAGGTCATCAAGAATGTAAAATGCTATGGTCAATGGCCATACCACCCTGAATGTGCCCGATCTTGTTTCGTCTCAGAAGCTAAACAAGGCCAGGTCTGGTTAGTATTTGGGTGGCAGAACGCAAATGCTACAGACTAAAAGAATTCTTACTCTGGCTCATCTTTATTCATCCTAGTGGAAAAGAGAGCATATCGTTATTATCTCCATCTAATTAGTAAAAACTTATTGGCTTCTGCTATATCGGACACAGTACGGGTTCTCAATAAATTATAAAATGATAAATAATGGAAAAAATGGTGAGCAAAATTGGTAAGGTCCTTACTTTCATGTAGCTGAAAACTTACCCAGAGAGCATTAAACCAAAAGCAATAATGATATCACCATTTTGCTCTGAGGCAAGCTCCTCTCTGCCATTATTAGGTCTTGTGCATTAGGAGACACTAACTCTCCCCAGCTTCCCAAACTGGTGTATTTGATCTAAGACCAGAACCATAGGAGGAGAGGAGGGTGCCTTCTCTGTCTCGCCGCAGTGAGCCGTGGTCGCCAATCACAGCTGCTGAGACTTCACTCTCCAGGTGTTTTAGTACAGCTCTCGAGAAGCAGCCTCTCTTCCCTCCGTGGTGGGAACCTGGAAGTGTGAAGTACTGGAGCTGTGGTAGCCAACTTAGAAGCATGAAGTCAACCTTGTCTGTGATTTGAACAATAATTTTCTACAATAAGTAGAAAGCAGATCCAAGAGTTACAGAGAAAACCATGTCCTGATGATATCATCCGAGTCTGGTCAAATTCTGACCAAAGCTAGATTTATTCTTGAACTTTTGGGTTAGGTGAGGCAATAAATTCTATTTTGGTACAAAACCAGTTTGGTTTGGATTTTCATGCGCTTGTAATCAAAAGAAGTCTAACCATTACAACTCAGCTCTTTAAAAACTGTCCTGTTCTTTTTTTCCAGACAGCAAAAAATTTTGAAATTACTTTTCTCTAAACATTTTATTGCAAAACTGTGGTGTATTACAAAATTTGAAACATTTGAAATCTAAGAAGAATGGTATTTCCTTGGAAATAATTAAATGACTATCTATGGAAAGTTATAGTATCTTTCAGTCTGTTTTAAATTATGGTATAAAGTTCACAGCTGTATGTTCTTTAGTTACCAGAATGCAGAGCAGTGGTCTGCTATCTGGGCCATGACAAACCTGAATTTTTTTCTCTTTTGAGATAGCAAGAATGTTGCTGAGTGATTACTTTATTGAAAAGTAATTGAAGTTTACTTTTTGTTTCTAGGTAAAAATATTTTTTAAAAAATTAAATAGCTCTTGTTTTGAGAATCTCTTATTTGAGTGGAGGAGATGAACATATAAACCACTAAATGAACGAAAATCAATGCTTATGTTGCCTGGATCTTTACCTTTATGTTTTAAAACATTGTTTATTGGAATTCATTCACATGATGTTCACCTGTAAACAATGACAAGGCTGCTTGAGAATTTTGAGGGATTTCTTCACACCATGTATGGTCATCATTCAGAATCAGCTTGCAAATGCTGTATTATACATATTCAGACTTCCAGATATGAGTAAATACAGTGATGCCTTCCTAACCTAGATTTTCCCTCCCATGCAATTATAACTTATGGTCTTAATTGTGTCTGTTTTTTGAGCAACCAGAGGATTTCAACTACACTATTCTGTATCCTTTCTTTTTAAAGATAGTTAGATAAAAGAGGTGCTAACACTTAGCAATAAAAAGAGAATGTTACTTCGTAGAGTTTTTTCCCCCTCTTAGTGAAGATTTGAAAAAGGAAATTGAAATAATCTCCCCAATTTCCCCTAACCCAATTTTTTTAAAAAAATATTTTATTTATTTTTTGACAGACAGAGATCACAAGTAGGCAGAGAGGCAGGCAGAGAGAGAGAGGAGGAAGCAGGCTCCCTGCTGAGCAGAGAGCCTGATGCAGGGCTCGATCCCAGGACCCTAGGATCATGATCTGAGCCAAAGGCAGAGGCTTTAACCCACTGAGCCACCCAGGCGCCCCTCCCCTAACCCAATTTTTAACACACCATCTAAGTATGAGGATAAAAATAGTACTTTTTGTAACTACCTCACAGGCTCATCAGGAAGAATAAATAAATAATGTTTATGAAAGTGGCTTGTACATTTTCAAGAGTTGTACAAAGTCAGTATTCCAGTTTAGGGTTCCTAGAAGCAATGTGTGGTTCAGGCCAGTTGAACAGGCAACGCATTACACAAAGGTGTCACAGTGTATCATGTAGATTTCTACATCTAGGTCAATGATTTTCTGGCAAACAGCAGTAAAGAGAGTCTTGTTCTGATAAATTCTCAATGTTATAACAATGTTCCAACAGGAAGGGTTGCCTTTTTAAAATTCTCACAAAGAGCCTTTTTATTGTGATTGAGGAAGTATTGCCCTGCCCATTTTTTCTCCCTTTCTCCAATCCAATATTCACACTGTAGTCTGATAATTGCTCCTAAAATGCAAATTACATGTCTTTATTCCTCTGTCAAAAGACTTCCAGTGATTCCTCAAAGGCCTTCACAATAATTTCCTAGTTTCTAAAATTGGCAACTTTCAAGACCCCTCACCAGCCCAGTCTATCTCTCCATGACTCCTGCTACTCACCACCCCCCATGCTCCAGGGAGAAGAGAGCTAGAATTCCCTGAACAGTTTGCCCTTTCTTGTCTCTGAGCCTGAGGAAATACTCCTTATGCTGGAAATATCTTTCTACTTCTCTTTTCCTATACACATCCTAGAGGTCACATTAGATGCCATCTCCTCCAGGAAGTCATCTCTAAGCTGCCCCTTTTACTCAACCTTCTAGGGATCTATGTGTATACTTGTGTTATGCAGTGGCCTTGTCAGTCATTCAACTGTCTCAAGCAGATAATGAGCAACTGGAGAAGAAAGTATGTACCATTGACCTTTGTGCCTGGCACATAATAGACCTCAACTATATTTGCTGAATAAAATGGGGTCTGGCTTCTAACATTGGATGTGTTATTTATATGCTGTGTGACCTTTCTCTATCTTACTTTCCTGCTAGAAAAATAGAAGTCTGACCATAGCATAATGTACAGGGAAGTCAAATTACTATTTTGTACATGTGAAACTCATGTAACTTGGGTGTCAACTATACTCAGATAAAACCATTATAAAATAAAAAAATAAAGTATATTGCATTGATTAAAAAATACAAATTTGAATTTGCCAATTCATGAAAGAGAAGATTTAGACCTGGAAATGAACTATATGCTTTTCTCACCTAAATTCAGAATCTTCTATCTTTGCTACTAAAATGGCAAAGAAAGGGAGGGAAATTTTGGTGATTTAATCTCAAAGACATGAAATACATGTGTGTATGCATGTTTCCTCGTTAACATTAAATTTACCTAATGGGCTTTGAGAAATTTTCTAGCAAAAAATCATGGCAATGGAAATGCTTGGCAAGTGAAATTCAGCTATTTTACAGTGATTTAACATTTTCCAAATGCCAAATGTAATAGGTGTTTGATACTGCACATAATTCACTGGATCTTTATTTCATTGCCACTACAAATTTATGGGTTAAGCTTCAGGGTAAATGGCTTCAACACTCAATCAGGGACTATTCTGAGACGGTGAAATAGAGCTTTACAATTATCTCATTAATCTGGAAGTCAATACACAAGACCCAAGCGACAGCTCCTCTTGGGCAACAGTGTCTTCCTTTTAATTGTCCTGACTGTGGAAAGGGCAGAGTATCATTAGGACCTGGGTAGAAGCAGTGGAAGAGGCAAGGGGCTGCTGGAGCTGGAAAATGATGGTGGGAAGGAAAGAAGTGAGTCAGAGGGCTGCTGAAAGATGCTACAACCCATGGTGCCTTAAGGTTTAAGAGAATGATCAACGATCACATAAGCCATGTTGATCCATGTTTTGTAATACATTTCCCTTGATACCCATAGGACAAGAATGCTTTTGCAATCCCTGCCAATTTTGACATATCATGCCAGAGGGGGAGTTCCCAGAGGACTTCATTATCTTCTGTGTATTCCCACTATTCAAGGTTTTGTTAAGCTCTATTTTCTGTAGATTTTATTCTAAAAACAATCTTTGGTTCCAATTAAAAATCTGAGTATAACATTGGATATGATTATCAACATATACATGTGTTCTTTCTACAACTCTGAGATTCAACTATACTCCTTGGAGGCTGTGGCTTTCTAATTCAGAATCATAGATTTGGTGGGTGTTGAAGAAGCAACATGTCCTGTAGAGAATGACAACCAAAAGGGGAAATGCCACCGAGCTATGTATGATGCTGATTTCTCTTGAATCATTGATAAGTTCATCTCATAGGAAATGAACAGAAATCCACTGACAGCCAAGGGTGGCCACACATATTTGCAAAGTTGAATGCTGGACTAAAAGTGTCAGTTGTTCTCTACTTGACAGCAATAATCGTAAATGCATCTGCTTTCGTGCAGAGACAAGAACATATTTATTACCATGTCACCTTTTATAGAGTCACACCAGCAAGCACCTGCCATGTATTTCAGTTGAGTAAATCAGTGACTTTTAAAGACCTGTCAGTAAACCAGTGCCAGACTGGCTAGAGATGAATCATTCAAGGAGCTTGTTATATGTGTCTCCCCAGTCCACCTGAATTAAAATCCTTGGGGTGCGGGGGAGGCCAGGGATCTTAATTCTACAATAGCATCTGTGGTAATTCCTATGACCAGGTTTTGAAACAGTTGGACTAAATCATATTTCATATGTTAGTAGCTGACCAACGAACTCTCCCCTCACCACAGTATTCTATGTAAGTGATACTCTTTTCTGGGAAAATAACTGAAAAATTTGATAATGGTAATTCTCCGAAGAAAGAAAGCATTAATGGACGGTGAAGCACAGTATCATCAGTTGTCTATCCTTGGCAGATTATACACTTCTTACCTCTGGAATCTTAATTGCCTTCTTGGCTGAGTCTTGGCTGGGTCATGAAATTGGAATCTTCCCGAAGTGGAGGTACATTAGTAGACTTTTACTCATTTTCTGGAATGAAATGGACAAGTCTGTATCCATTCACATCAGAAAAAAAAAAATTCCCTTTAAAGCAACATGTCTTAACACTTCAAAATAGGCCAAACTTTACTACTTCACAGCATGAAACATTTGAAAAGAAGTTGTATGATTTATGATAGCTCATAGGTTGTCAATGATTCACCCAAGCACCTATGTTTTTAGGAATACAGTGCAATTATATTGCAACAAATATAAGAAGTGGAGATTTAAAAGTGAAACTGTTATTACTCACTTCCTTGAAAATCAAGATGATAGGATTTGAAGAAACGTTGAAATGTCAGACTGTTAATCTCTCTCAGGAAAAAAACCCTCTTATATTAGAAATTTTATTAATGTATGTGAAAAACTTGGAAAAAAATTTAGCAGAGTTTGCTTTTTCTTCACTTGATGAGAATGTGAGTTTTACCAGAAAGATCATTCATTCACCCAGCCAACAGACCAATACCGTGTTTACCGTTGACCAAGTGTCCTGATTAGCCTGACCACACAACTAGACTAGTTCACATTTAATAAAGTCTGCCCTTTTCACTAAATAATTATTTTTAAAACCAGAATAGAACTAAAAGAGAAATAAAAAAATTAAAAAAAATAAAAAAAAAAACTAAAAGAGACATTCACTTAATAATTTACTTGAGTAATTTTTTCTAGATTACTTTGCAAAGCACTATGCTATGCTCTATTAAGGATTTTCAAAATGGCATACAGAAACTCTAACAGTTTATAATCCATAATAACTCATAAAAATGACTGCACAAGGTGTTCCTCAGGTACTATTTTACTTTTTACTTTTTTTTTACTTTTACTTTTACTTTTTTTACTTTTATTTTTACTTTTTTACTTTTACTTTTTACTTCCTCACTTTCTTACAAAAAAAGGTAAGGGTGGTTATGAGGGGAGCTAAATTCTTTCTTTCCCAGTAGAGTTCAATGTGGATTGACAAAGCATGTCATTTCTTTTACACCAGCAGAGAAGGAGTTGAAAATATAAAATTTATTTGCCTATAAGATAGAATCCCATGGCCATTCATTATAATACATCTATTGTCTACCTTTGACATCCTTCCATTCCCTTCACTATACTTACCTGTCACAAACTCAGTCTGCTGAAATCCAACCCTCACTCCACCCAGGTCCAAGCCTACACCAGTGTAGCTGAATGTGACTGGAGACAGACACACTGATGGTTTCCCTTCAAATTCATCCTCATGTTCCCAACAATTGTACTATTTGTTCTGTAAATCTCCTACTCTCTGACTTTTTCATGTCTTTTTTCTCCCCTCAAACTTCTAAAACTTTCTCCAACTCAACTTTCAAGTGAAAAATAATTAATTGCACCAATATTTCAATGAATTAGGTCTGTCTAATAAAGCTCCCCAAACTTAATAGTGTGACAAACTAGGAATTTAGTCAGGGTGTGACTGGGAACTTCTTATACACAATGTGCAGCTGCTAGGGTTATGTAGCTAGGAGCCATGCTAGCCTAGATCTCCAAGATGGCCTCTCATCCTCCATAACTCTACATGAGTCCCTTAAGTATTCAGTAGCCTGGATTTCCATAGAGCAAAACAGCTGCGCTCTAAGAAAGAGGAAGTAGGATATCCCAATTTCTTAAGCCTTGTGCTTGGAAATCCCAAACATCACCCCAAACTGATCCTATTGGTCAAAGCAAGACATATGACCTGGTGTATTCAAAAGATGGAAAACAGGGGCACCTGGGTGGCTCATTGGGTGAAAGCCTCTGCCTTCGGCTCAGGTCATGATCCCAGGGTCCTGGGATCGGAGCCCCACATCAGGCTCTCTGCTCAGCTCTCTGGGTCCTGGGAGCAAGCCCCATGTTGGGCTCCTGGCTCGGGGGGAACCTGCTTCCTCCTCTCTCTCTCTCTCTCTCTCTCTCTCTCTCTCTGCCTGCCTCTCTGCCTACTTGTGATCTCTGTCAAATAAATAAATAAAATCTTAAAAAAAAAAAAAAAGATGGAAAACAGATTCAACCCCCTGATGTGAGAAAGTGCATGTGAGTACAGGGTTGGGAGGAAATGTTGGTAGACATAATTGAAAATTACAACAACTAATTAAATATTATTTACCATACCTGATGACCACATCAACCACTTTACCTAAATCTGTGATCGCATGTCCATGTTCTTTCATGTAACTATTGATGTTCTGTCCCTCACCTAATGAAAGTCAACCTCTGCTTTTACATTAGAATCTACTTTCACAGGGCACCTGGGTGGCTCAGATGGTTAAGCAGCTGACTTTGGGTCAGGTCATGATCTCTGGGTCCTGGGAGCAAGCCCCATGTTGGGCTCCTGGCTCAGGGGGAACCTGCTTCATCCTCTGTCTCTCCCTGCTGCTCGTGTTCTCTCTCTCTCTCTCTCTCAGATGAATAAATAAAATCTTAAATAAAGAGAACGCACCTTCACCTGCTCAAGTCATTGTTTCTGTAATTTTTCTTCCTTGCCCTGCCTCATCAGTTTTTTTTTTTTTTATTATGTAATTCCTAATGGCAACCTAATGTATTGTAGCAGTTTTTCTCCTCTTAATAAACAACCAAAGAAACCAAAATTCCTCTCCTCAGTCCGCTATCTCCTCCCAGACATTTTTCTTTTCTGCTCCTCTTTAGGGCAATACTCTCCAAAAGATTATATGTATTCACTGTCTTTGATTCCTCTTAACTCATTCTCTCTTCAACCTACGCCATTCAGGTTTTGTTCCATTGACTCCACCACAACAGACCTTAACTCTGTAACCATATCTTCCACCTTCAAAATGCGAAGTGCAGGGATGCCTGGGTGGCTCGGCCTAAGTGCCGGCTCTTGGTTTTGGCTCTGATTGTGATCTCATGGGTGGTGGGTTGGAGGCCCACTGGGGGCTCTGTGCTCCGTGAAGAGTTGGCTTAGGGATTCCCCATTCCAACCCCCACTTCCCCTTGCGCTTGAGTGTGCACACTCTCTTACTCTCTCTAAAGTAAATAAATAAATCCTTATTAAAAATGCAATGGACAGTGCTCTGTTCTTTTGACCATCCAGAGCATTGAGCTCTATCCACACTTCCCCTTGAAACAGTTTTTTTCTCCTCTTGACTTCAAAGACAATACACTCTCCTGATTTTCTTCCCACCTCACTGGTGTCTTTCTGTCTCCTTTGTTGATTTTATCTCATTTCTTCAAGCCCCAAGGCTCAGTCCTCAGTTCTCTTCTCATCTTTATTTACTCACATCTCACAACTTCAAATACTAGCTAAGTTCTGAAAATTCCGGTACTATTATATCTAATATATACACACATTCATGTATCTAGTACTATATTCTCCAACCCCGGACCTCTTTCCCAGATTGCAGACTATATCTGATGGCCCACTTGAAATCTTCATTTGGATATCACATCAGAGTCTCAAACTAACATGTCCAAAGTTGAACTGCTAATGGTGTCCCCAAATGGTCCTCCCACAGATTTCCCATCTCAGTAAATGACAACTCTATTTTTCCAGCTGTTCTGGCCAAATACTTAGAGACATATTGAGATTTCCTTTCTTTCCTCAAAATCCTCATTGAGTATGTCCTCACATTCCTTTAAAATGCATTCATAATCTGAACATTTTTCACCACCATCTCTCACCTTGATTTCCCTAAATAGCATTTACTCTTGTTTCCTTATGGTCAATTTTCACGACAGCAGACAGGGATCTTTTTTAAGTTGCATGATTTCACTCTCCTACTTAAAACCCTTCAGTGACTTCCTGTTTCACTCACAGTGGCCTCTAGTGTCCTTCATTCTGGCCTGATAGCATGTACTTCTGTGATCTCATAGCCCACCCTCCTGCCCCTCACTCATTCACTCCAGCTACCCTGAAGACCTTTCTATCCCCAACCCACCAGGGATGCTCTCATCACAGGGCCTTTTGAATTGCTGTGCCCTCTGTATGTCATACTGCTTTACCTTTGCCACTCTGGACAAAACTTTGATTATACTTGTCTATTTGTTTATCCCACATCTCTGCCATCACATTATAAGTTCCATGAAGGTAGGGACTTTCAACAGTTTTGTTTGTGGTTGTAACCCCAGAACCATTAACACCAGCTACATGGTAGGCATTCTACAAATAAGTGTTGAATTAGTACATTTTCATTTGTTTGTTTGTTTGTTTTTAAACATAGTAAATTTTTTATGCTCTTTGAAATGTATTTTATTTAACGCTGGAAGGTCAGATGGAAATGGCTAACTGGTTCTTTCAAAAACAACTTTGGTGAAACAAAATTGTGATGCTCTCTTTGTTCTGTATTTATCCTTACTAGATTCTGTCCATTTCCTGCCTTTTTTTCATCCTTGGATTAATATGGCTTTGCTAATGTGTTTTAGCAAGGGGTAGAGGTAGTCACCCCTTTCGTCTCACTCCCAAATTTCTCTAACTCCCCTGCTTATTCTTTTTTTTTTTTTTTTGGTTGGTTTTGTTTATTTTACTCTTAATTATTATTTTTTATTTTTTATAAACATATATTTTTATCCCCAGGGGTACAGGTCTGTGAATCACCAGGTTTACACACTTCACAGCACTCATCAAAGCACATACCCT
>NC_081561.1:34305980-34339216 GCF_022355385.1 Mustela nigripes | reverse complement strand
ATATACATATACATATATGTATATACATATATGTATATGTATATGTGAATGCATATCCAATGAAGTCTTATGGAAATCTAAAAACACAAATTTTTTATCATTTTAATTTTACACTTTTGTAAGAACTCTTGCTCTTTTCTGAAACTCCTTAAATAGACTGTAAAATTGTGTGTGGTGACCCACATATTAACACACTGCAGGGGATGATTAACACAATGACGTATGTCATATATAAGGTAAGATTAAAGAGTGTTGCTCTAAAAAAGCAACACAAGGAGGACCACTTTCGTGCACGTGTGCATCAAAGAATGAACCATTAGTACATTAAATCAGAGAATCAAAAGAAGGAGAAGTATTATCTTACACTTCAGAAGAGAGGAAAAGAGTGAGACTACGGCCTATAATACATTCAATATGTGCTTCTGTGGTTTTGGAAAGTCACTGTAGAAAGAGGACAGACTCTTTCCTACTTACTTTAAGAGCTACTCATCAGAGTTTTCCTACTGGAAATCTCCTCCATCCCATTTCCTTTCTTTTCCAAGTTTCTAGAAATTGAGAATAAAAGCTGCTACTCAAATGTATGAGTAATGCTATTCATTCGTTTTGTTCATTTGTTTTGTTGCCTTTTTTTGTCAATAACTTAATGATAAATTTGCCACATGGGAAGAGGGACTCCAACCAACAATGTGATAACAGGTTTGCCCTCTTCAAGTGGCACACATTTCAATAAGCAATCCCTGGGGAGGCAGTGGTACAGGAAGCCAATACTCTATTGGAGCTGGCCAGGAGCCCAGGGAGATACTCTGTGCTTCCAGGATCTCTGGAGAAATGATGATGAAAACTTCTTTACCCAGAAATCCAACAGTGGCTCTGCCACAAGTCAGGAAAATGCTGTCTTCAAAGACTTCTGTGAGTTGAGAATATATGAGGCTTTCGTCTAAGCCTGTGTGGTGAGGTGTCATGCATACTTACTGGCAGTATCCTCGTGTTCTTTAGCATCAGGCTAATTGAAACTGATGGTCTTACCTCACAGAGAAAAGGCCAATTCAAAGTAGTTTAAGAAAGTGGATTCAAGGTTTGGACCCATGTGTCATAAGCTGATGTGTTTCCTAAGACTTCTGACCAGACAGAGTCAATAAAATGTTCAAGACTTTGACATAACACAGGCATATGGAACATCTGATGCATGATTTCTTTTTTTTCTCACTGAGAAATGTCATAACTATTCTGTCACAGTTTCTTCAAATGGATAGACATGAATTTAGAAATCTTTCATAGAAGAAAAATGTGCCCACATACCAGAGAAATTGCTACTTTAAGTTGATTTATCAATATACATTTGTAGATTTGATTTGATTTGATTTGATTTTACTTTCAGAAAATGTTTTTAGTATTCACTTTCATTCATTGTGCAAGTTGATGGACCAGTATACTGAAATATACTTCCATATGAATGTGAGAAATTGGTCTGACATGGTGAAGGCTTCCATAGAAGATGAACTAAAAGCTAAAACATGTAGCCTTCTAGAATGTCATATGTAGAGTAGGAAAAAGTAAATGTGTGAAGAAACTTCTGGGGCTAAAAGGCAGATAAAGAGCAAATAATGTTCATATTTTCAACTAAACTTACAAACTGTACAAATCCCAGGAAGAAATATATATGTTATGTATCAATGTACCTCACAGAGGGTTTTTTTTTTCCTGACAGGAAAGCTGTCAGAAATGTCATGATGAAAGATAAGAACAATACAATACATAACACAAATATCTAAACCATCTTTCTCCACACAACTAAGATCCGTAGAAATTATGACAGAAGATGCAGAAAGGGGACGAATGATTCCTGCTCTGAATAGTGCTATCAAGTTCCTTCTTTATTTTCCTTATTTTTTTTTATTTCTGATTATGAAAGTGATACATGTTAATTGCAAAAAAAAATCAGAAAAATACACATAATGATGATAATAAAAACATTGCTATCAACTAGAGCTTAAAGTATAGTCTTCTGAAAATAGATTTGTCTTAATGTTAAACTAAAGAATAATCAGCAGATGGTAGTGCTGACTTTGCAGAACTTCTCAGTCAACCTGAACCCTGGGCAGCTCATGCCAACTTCCTGCCAAATGCAGGAACTTTGGGAAGTGCAACAAGAAATCCCAGATAGGGGAAGAGAATGGGTGAGGAGGAGAGAAAGGAGAAGAAAGAGAAGAAGGAAAGAGATGAAAGAAAGAAAAAGAGAGGGAGAAAGAAAAAAGGGAGAAAGGGAGGGAAGGAAGGAAGGAAGGAAGGAAGGGGATGGGAGAGAGAGAAAAAGAGAAGGGGCAGGAAGGAGAGGGAGGGCGGAAGTGAGGGAAGGAGAGGGAGGGAAGAAGAGAGGGAGAGAGAGGGTGGGAGAGAGAGAGAAAGAAAGAGAGGAAGAGAGGGAGGGAGAGAGAGAGAGGAAGGAATGAAGGAAGGAAAGGAGAAAGAAAGAAAGAAGAGGGAAGGAAGGAAGGAGGAAAGAAGGGAGTTTAAACAAGTTTAGACATACATTCAATGAGACAGAATAAGAGGATAATAAGTGGAAAATCAGCTCCCGGTATGTGAAGAGGGGTATTCCAAGAACCCGGAAATCCCATTCCGTAAAGGGTCCCTTACTTCACTTGCTTAGTATTTTCTAAATTGTACCTAAGAACAAAAATGTTACAGGTCCTTCTGCTAAATAAGTGCATGAAAACCTTAGTACCAGAAGATGAGTAAAAGAATGTGTGTGTGTGTGTGTGTGTGTGTGTGTGTGTGTGTACATTCTGACTTGCTTATTTTTAAGATAATAATCAGTATCTCTTGTTAACTCTTATATACTGTGCATTGTGCTAAGAGCTTAAAATGCATTATTTCATTAATCTTTTTTCTTCCCATTTTATAGATTTAAAAAAAAAAAACAAACTGAGGAGTGGGAGGGGAGAAAAAGGTATAGTCATCAGTTACAAAATGGAAGAGCTCAGATCCAAACCCATGTAACATGATGCCAAGACCATTACACTCAAGGATATTCTGCACTCCTTTCCACTCTCCCCCAACAACTGTATGGACCCATTTATTTATTTATTTTTAATTTCTTTTCAGTGTAGCAGTATTCATTGTTTTTTGCACCATACCCAGTACTCCATGCAATCTGTGCCCTTTCTAATACCCACCACCTGGTTCCCCCAACTTCCCACCCCTCGCTGCTTCAAAACCCTCAGATTGTTTTTCAGAGTCCATAGTCTCTCATGGTTCACCTCCCCTTCCAATTTCCCTCAACTCCCTTCTCCTCTCCATCTCCCCTTGTCCTCCATGCTATTTGTTATGCTCCACACATAAGTGAAACCATATGATAATTGACTCTCTCTGCTTGACTGATTTCACTCAGCATAATCTCTTCCAGTCCTGTCCATGTCTCTACAAAAGTTGGGTATTCGTCCTTTCTGATGGAGGCATAATACTCCATAGTGTATATGGACCATGTCTTCCTTATCCATTCGTCCGTTGAAGGGCATCTTGGTTCTTTCCACAGTTTGGCGGAATATTATTCAAGGCATATAATTTCCTCCCTCACAAATTCTGAACATTAATGAACTGTTAACAAGTTATGAGATATTGTTGAAAAATTGAAAAAATTGCATTCTACAGAGAGGCAAGGGGTGCTGGGTGGCTCAGAGGGTTAAGCCTCTGCCTTTGGCTCTGGTCATGGTCTCAGGGTACTGGGATTGGGCCCCACATCGGGCTCCCTGCCCAGCAAGGAGACTGCTTCCCCTTCTCTCTCTGCCTGCCTCTCTGCTTCCTTGTGATCTTTGTCTGTCAAATGAATAAATGAAATCTTAAAAAAAAAAAAAAAAAGGAAAAAAAGGCAAATGAAGACTCTAAAGAACAAACTGGCATTGATTAATATTTTCCTTTTAAGGTAGGACAGCTTTCAACCATCAGTGGTGATGGAGAATGGCCTATCTGCTTCACAAGTTTATTGTACTTTAATACTTCTTTTCTATATCACATTTTAAATAGCCATAATATCATAGAATCTAAATAGTGATCATTCCTGCCCCACCAATCTTTCAAATGTAGCCATGTGATCCTAAAGACATTAATAATTCAGAAAAAACAAAACAAAACAAAAAAAAACAAAAAGCCTGTCAACCTCAGGTCAGATTTCTCTCCCATGGCCTTCTTTTCTGCTCCACTCTGGGGCTTCTTTTCACTGCATAAACTCAGCTGTGGGAGAAAGAGCAAATTTCCATCATAATTGTTTGTACTTCTAAGAAACGTCAGTGGCCCACCTGCTTATTATCAAGTAGGGAGGATTTTCATGGTTACTATGAATAGGGCAGAATTATTTACTTTCAAGCTGAAGTATAAAATTGGATCTCCTCTCACTCTGGTTTCCCTCTTCTTACAAGGAGTTTACCAGCCTTTCTCTGGGAATTCTCATGGCCCATGTCAGGTTTGATCATAACTCTCACTGAGAATTATCCCCATTATCTTTTAACAGAGTTACCAAAGAGGGGCAGACTTCAAATTTAGTGCCTACTGCTTGGCATGTTACAAAGAAGTGACTTGAACAGATTCCCTTTGCTTCATTAGGAACTGAGCCTTAGACCAGTGGTTTCTCGGGGGACACTTGGCCTGTTTCTCCCTAAGTGGCAGTTCTCTGGCTAAGCATACCCTGTGCCTACTGGTCAGAAGCCAGTGTTGGCAGGTCAAAGAAGGAGTCACTTGACAAACCAATCTTGAGGCAGTTGGCCACATGAGGACATGAGGCAGTTTAGTCCCAAGAGCCCAGGCTACCTCTTTCTAGGGGAGATTAAGACTCATGTAGAATTCCAAGCATATCAGTGCTGCTTGAAAATGTACACTTTCCAAATTAATCAAAAACCCAGGCTTATTATGGTTCCTCCTACTGGGCGATATTTCTTTTGGCTTTCACCTAAGATACGGTTGCCCAGCCTAGAATCTCCATTCTGCTAGAGTCAAACTCAATTGTGCTGTTGATCTTAGAGTCTGACCAGTCTCAGAGAGCGAGCACCAGAAATAAGGGATCAAGGGAGACTAACAGCTTTTTCAAGATACAGACTGGAACACACGGGATTCAGCAGCAGCTTTGCTGACCCAGCTTCTCCTTCGAGAATTTGGCTTGACTTTGAGGGGTCCGTTTTCAGTGAGGTGAATGAAGACTTGGCAGTCTGGTTCTGACTTACTGTAATTGAGTCAGACAATTAAATTGCCTCCCAGTTACTGAAAATGTAAACCACATACACCGTATGTAGGTCACAGCATTCCAGTGGTGCGTGTCCGGTATAGTGACTTAATGCCTGGATATGGAGAACCCCTTTGAGTCAAACCAGCATAGTGTGCTGGCTCAGCAGATGCACACGCATGTAACAGGGGCAACACTAAAGGTCTGTAGGTTTGGCAGATATCCTAGAATCAGCACTCCAACACATGGGTTTGTTTAGAAAAAACAATGTGTCAGCTTATTGTGCTATAATTTTTGGATCACTTTTCCTAAAAGTTTTAAATGAATTGTGTTTATTAATGAGCCCCTTCCTTCACACACAACCTATAAAAATCTCTACACGTTCTTCCAAACCAAAGTTGTACTCAGAGATGTAAAAATAAAAAATTTACACCAACAGAGTGCCTAAAGTCAACTGACAAAAGTCTCAACCTCAGCGTACGATGTTAGTTAGGCTTTGGAGAAAGTGGCCTTTGTGACATGGTGAGAACCAGGGGAAGGGTTTGGATTGTGTGTATGTTTAATATGACAACATGAATGCTGACACAGTCGGTTGACGATTATTGGTATAGGTGGTGACCTACAATCGTCAACCAACTGTGTCAGCATGATGAGGAAGAAGTGGGTTTTAGAATTAATCTTACTCTCAGATTGGTGACTGTTTTCAAAGCATACAAGATATCTTGTCTCCTAAAAGGACTACAAACAATAAACTGTTAAAAGTTTGACTTTAAAAATTCCTTGATCTGTATTTGGATTTTCCATGGCAAATCTTCAATGTTAAGGCTGTATTCCTCTCCAGCTCCACATGCTTTTTGACATCTGGCTCCATCATCAAGTGTTGCATGTTTAAAGAATGCAATTTTCCTATGCAAAGAAAAACAGAATTACCAAGATATGTGTGTGTGTGTGTGTGTGTGTGTGTGCGCGCGCGCGCACGCACGCACTCACAGGGATGTGCATGTGTGTCAGGGATGTTATCTGTGAAAGCGTCCTAATAGGTCCTTATTTCAATCCCTTTCCTCTTAACCCGAGACTATAGGAGAAAGATTGGTGCTGTCAGAGATAACTCCACCATTAGATTACCCCAAGTAAGGCTACCTAGGAGCAAGTCAACCCGAAAAACACTGTTTCTTCATTACAAAGTTAATATAATTCTAAGAGCATGGTTTTCTAAGTATGAGGAAAGGGATTGAAATAAGGACCTATTAGGACGCTTTCACAGATAACATCCCTGACACACATGCACATCCCTGTGAGTGCGTGCGTGCGCGCGCGCGCACACACACACACACACACACACACACACATATCTTGGTAATTCTGTTTTTCTTTGCATAGGAAAATTGCATTCTTTAAACATGCAACACTTGATGATGGAGCCAGATGTCAAAAAGCATGTGGAGCTGGAGAGGAATACAGCCTTAACATTGAAGATTTGCCATGGAAAATCCAAATACAGATCAAGGAATTTTTAAAGTCAAACTTTTAACAGTTTATTGTTTGTAGTCCTTTTAGGAGACAAGATATCTTGTATGCTTTGAAAACAGTCACCAATCTGAGAGTAAGATTAATTCTAAAACCCACTTCTTCCTCATCATGCTGACACAGTTGGTTGACGATTGTAGGTCACCACCTATACCAATAATCGTCAACCGACTGTGTCAGCATTCATGTTGTCATATTAAACATACACACAATCCAAACCCTTCCCCTGGTTCTCACCATGTCACAAAGGCCACTTTCTCCAAAGCCTAACTAACATCGTACGCTGAGGTTGAGACTTTTGTCAGTTGACTTTAGGCACTCTGTTGGTGTAAATTTTTTATTTTTACATCTCTGAGTACAACTTTGGTTTGGAAGAACGTGTAGAGATTTTTATAGGTTGTGTGTGAAGGAAGGGGCTCATTAATAAACACAATTCATTTAAAACTTTTAGGAAAAGTGATCCAAAAATTATAGCACAATAAGCTGACACATTGTTTTTTCTAAACAAACCCATGTGTTGGAGTGCTGATTCTAGGATATCTGCCAAACCTACAGACCTTTAGTGTTGCCCCTGTTACATGCGTGTGCATCTGCTGAGCCAGCACACTATGCTGGTTTGACTCAAAGGGGTTCTCCATATCCAGGCATTAAGTCACTATACCGGACACGCACCACTGGAATGCTGTGACCTACATACGGTGTATGTGGTTTACATTTTCAGTAACTGGGAGGCAATTTAATTGTCTGACTCAATTACAGTAAGTCAGAACCAGACTGCCAAGTCTTCATTCACCTCACTGAAAACGGACCCCTCAAAGTCAAGCCAAATTCTCGAAGGAGAAGCTGGGTCAGCAAAGCTGCTGCTGAATCCCGTGTGTTCCAGTCTGTATCTTGAAAAAGCTGTTAGTCTCCCTTGATCCCTTATTTCTGGTGCTCGCTCTCTGAGACTGGTCAGACTCTAAGATCAACAGCACAATTGAGTTTGACTCTAGCAGAATGGAGATTCTAGGCTGGGCAACCGTATCTTAGGTGAAAGCCAAAAGAAATATCGCCCAGTAGGAGGAACCATAATAAGCCTGGGTTTTTGATTAATTTGGAAAGTGTACATTTTCAAGCAGCACTGATATGCTTGGAATTCTACATGAGTCTTAATCTCCCCTAGAAAGAGGTAGCCTGGGCTCTTGGGACTAAACTGCCTCATGTCCTCATGTGGCCAACTGCCTCAAGATTGGTTTGTCAAGTGACTCCTTCTTTGACCTGCCAACACTGGCTTCTGACCAGTAGGCACAGGGTATGCTTAGCCAGAGAACTGCCACTTAGGGAGAAACAGGCCAAGTGTCCCCCGAGAAACCACTGGTCTAAGGCTCAGTTCCTAATGAAGCAAAGGGAATCTGTTCAAGTCACTTCTTTGTAACATGCCAAGCAGTAGGCACTAAATTTGAAGTCTGCCCCTCTTTGGTAACTCTGTTAAAAGATAATGGGGATAATTCTCAGTGAGAGTTATGATCAAACCTGACATGGGCCATGAGAATTCCCAGAGAAAGGCTGGTAAACTCCTTGTAAGAAGAGGGAAACCAGAGTGAGAGGAGATCCAATTTTATACTTCAGCTTGAAAGTAAATAATTCTGCCCTATTCATAGTAACCATGAAAATCCTCCCTACTTGATAATAAGCAGGTGGGCCACTGACGTTTCTTAGAAGTACAAACAATTATGATGGAAATTTGCTCTTTCTCCCACAGCTGAGTTTATGCAGTGAAAAGAAGCCCCAGAGTGGAGCAGAAAAGAAGGCCATGGGAGAGAAATCTGACCTGAGGTTGACAGGCTTTTTGTTTTTTTTTGTTTTGTTTTGTTTTTTCTGAATTATTAATGTCTTTAGGATCACATGGCTACATTTGAAAGATTGGTGGGGCAGGAATGATCACTATTTAGATTCTATGATATTATGGCTATTTAAAATGTGATATAGAAAAGAAGTATTAAAGTACAATAAACTTGTGAAGCAGATAGGCCATTCTCCATCACCACTGATGGTTGAAAGCTGTCCTACCTTAAAAGGAAAATATTAATCAATGCCAGTTTGTTCTTTAGAGTCTTCATTTGCCTTTTTTTCCTTTTTTTTTTTTTTTTTAAGATTTCATTTATTCATTTGACAGACAAAGATCACAAGGAAGCAGAGAGGCAGGCAGAGAGAGAAGGGGAAGCAGTCTCCTTGCTGGGCAGGGAGCCCGATGTGGGGCCCAATCCCAGTACCCTGAGACCATGACCAGAGCCAAAGGCAGAGGCTTAACCCTCTGAGCCACCCAGCACCCCTTGCCTCTCTGTAGAATGCAATTTTTTCAATTTTTCAACAATATCTCATAACTTGTTAACAGTTCATTAATGTTCAGAATTTGTGAGGGAGGAAATTATATGCCTTGAATAATATTCCGCCAAACTGTGGAAAGAACCAAGATGCCCTTCAACGGACGAATGGATAAGGAAGACATGGTCCATATACACTATGGAGTATTATGCCTCCATCAGAAAGGACGAATACCCAACTTTTGTAGAGACATGGACAGGACTGGAAGAGATTATGCTGAGTGAAATCAGTCAAGCAGAGAGAGTCAATTATCATATGGTTTCACTTATGTGTGGAGCATAACAAATAGCATGGAGGACAAGGGGAGATGGAGAGGAGAAGGGAGTTGAGGGAAATTGGAAGGGGAGGTGAACCATGAGAGACTATGGACTCTGAAAAACAATCTGAGGGTTTTGAAGCAGCGAGGGGTGGGAAGTTGGGGGAACCAGGTGGTGGGTATTAGAAAGGGCACAGATTGCATGGAGTACTGGGTATGGTGCAAAAAACAATGAATACTGCTACACTGAAAAGAAATTAAAAATAAATAAATAAATGGGTCCATACAGTTGTTGGGGGAGAGTGGAAAGGAGTGCAGAATATCCTTGAGTGTAATGGTCTTGGCATCATGTTACATGGGTTTGGATCTGAGCTCTTCCATTTTGTAACTGATGACTATACCTTTTTCTCCCCTCCCACTCCTCAGTTTGTTTTTTTTTTTTAAATCTATAAAATGGGAAGAAAAAAGATTAATGAAATAATGCATTTTAAGCTCTTAGCACAATGCACAGTATATAAGAGTTAACAAGAGATACTGATTATTATCTTAAAAATAAGCAAGTCAGAATGTACACACACACACACACACACACACACACACACACACACATTCTTTTACTCATCTTCTGGTACTAAGGTTTTCATGCACTTATTTAGCAGAAGGACCTGTAACATTTTTGTTCTTAGGTACAATTTAGAAAATACTAAGCAAGTGAAGTAAGGGACCCTTTACGGAATGGGATTTCCGGGTTCTTGGAATACCCCTCTTCACATACCGGGAGCTGATTTTCCACTTATTATCCTCTTATTCTGTCTCATTGAATGTATGTCTAAACTTGTTTAAACTCCCTTCTTTCCTCCTTCCTTCCTTCCCTCTTCTTTCTTTCTTTCTCCTTTCCTTCCTTCATTCCTTCCTCTCTCTCTCTCCCTCCCTCTCTTCCTCTCTTTCTTTCTCTCTCTCTCCCACCCTCTCTCTCCCTCTCTTCTTCCCTCCCTCTCCTTCCCTCACTTCCGCCCTCCCTCTCCTTCCTGCCCCTTCTCTTTTTCTCTCTCTCCCATCCCCTTCCTTCCTTCCTTCCTTCCTTCCCTCCCTTTCTCCCTTTTTTCTTTCTCCCTCTCTTTTTCTTTCTTTCATCTCTTTCCTTCTTCTCTTTCTTCTCCTTTCTCTCCTCCTCACCCATTCTCTTCCCCTATCTGGGATTTCTTGTTGCACTTCCCAAAGTTCCTGCATTTGGCAGGAAGTTGGCATGAGCTGCCCAGGGTTCAGGTTGACTGAGAAGTTCTGCAAAGTCAGCACTACCATCTGCTGATTATTCTTTAGTTTAACATTAAGACAAATCTATTTTCAGAAGACTATACTTTAAGCTCTAGTTGATAGCAATGTTTTTATTATCATCATTATGTGTATTTTTCTGATTTTTTTTTGCAATTAACATGTATCACTTTCATAATCAGAAATAAAAAAAAATAAGGAAAATAAAGAAGGAACTTGATAGCACTATTCAGAGCAGGAATCATTCGTCCCCTTTCTGCATCTTCTGTCATAATTTCTACGGATCTTAGTTGTGTGGAGAAAGATGGTTTAGATATTTGTGTTATGTATTGTATTGTTCTTATCTTTCATCATGACATTTCTGACAGCTTTCCTGTCAGGAAAAAAAAAACCCTCTGTGAGGTACATTGATACATAACATATATATTTCTTCCTGGGATTTGTACAGTTTGTAAGTTTAGTTGAAAATATGAACATTATTTGCTCTTTATCTGCCTTTTAGCCCCAGAAGTTTCTTCACACATTTACTTTTTCCTACTCTACATATGACATTCTAGAAGGCTACATGTTTTAGCTTTTAGTTCATCTTCTATGGAAGCCTTCACCATGTCAGACCAATTTCTCACATTCATATGGAAGTATATTTCAGTATACTGGTCCATCAACTTGCACAATGAATGAAAGTGAATACTAAAAACATTTTCTGAAAGTAAAATCAAATCAAATCAAATCAAATCTACAAATGTATATTGATAAATCAACTTAAAGTAGCAATTTCTCTGGTATGTGGGCACATTTTTCTTCTATGAAAGATTTCTAAATTCATGTCTATCCATTTGAAGAAACTGTGACAGAATAGTTATGACATTTCTCAGTGAGAAAAAAAAGAAATCATGCATCAGATGTTCCATATGCCTGTGTTATGTCAAAGTCTTGAACATTTTATTGACTCTGTCTGGTCAGAAGTCTTAGGAAACACATCAGCTTATGACACATGGGTCCAAACCTTGAATCCACTTTCTTAAACTACTTTGAATTGGCCTTTTCTCTGTGAGGTAAGACCATCAGTTTCAATTAGCCTGATGCTAAAGAACACGAGGATACTGCCAGTAAGTATGCATGACACCTCACCACACAGGCTTAGACGAAAGCCTCATATATTCTCAACTCACAGAAGTCTTTGAAGACAGCATTTTCCTGACTTGTGGCAGAGCCACTGTTGGATTTCTGGGTAAAGAAGTTTTCATCATCATTTCTCCAGAGATCCTGGAAGCACAGAGTATCTCCCTGGGCTCCTGGCCAGCTCCAATAGAGTATTGGCTTCCTGTACCACTGCCTCCCCAGGGATTGCTTATTGAAATGTGTGCCACTTGAAGAGGGCAAACCTGTTATCACATTGTTGGTTGGAGTCCCTCTTCCCATGTGGCAAATTTATCATTAAGTTATTGACAAAAAAAGGCAACAAAACAAATGAACAAAACGAATGAATAGCATTACTCATACATTTGAGTAGCAGCTTTTATTCTCAATTTCTAGAAACTTGGAAAAGAAAGGAAATGGGATGGAGGAGATTTCCAGTAGGAAAACTCTGATGAGTAGCTCTTAAAGTAAGTAGGAAAGAGTCTGTCCTCTTTCTACAGTGACTTTCCAAAACCACAGAAGCACATATTGAATGTATTATAGGCCGTAGTCTCACTCTTTTCCTCTCTTCTGAAGTGTAAGATAATACTTCTCCTTCTTTTGATTCTCTGATTTAATGTACTAATGGTTCATTCTTTGATGCACACGTGCACGAAAGTGGTCCTCCTTGTGTTGCTTTTTTAGAGCAACACTCTTTAATCTTACCTTATATATGACATACGTCATTGTGTTAATCATCCCCTGCAGTGTGTTAATATGTGGGTCACCACACACAATTTTACAGTCTATTTAAGGAGTTTCAGAAAAGAGCAAGAGTTCTTACAAAAGTGTAAAATTAAAATGATAAAAAATTTGTGTTTTTAGATTTCCATAAGACTTCATTGGATATGCATTCACATATACATATACATATATGTATATACATATATGTATATGTATATTTTTTTTTCCATTCAATTTACACCTTTTATTACAGTGGCTTAACATCACCATACAAGAACAAGAGTACAATATACCTTCGTCTAGACATCCCTACATATTAAAAATGATATGGCCACACCGCAGAGGATCCAGACATAAGCACTTTTAAAGCCAGAGTTTGGGAGATGTGATCTGAATGCAAGTATCAAAAAGGAACTAGCTGGTTAACCCAAAAAAGAAAAAAACATATTGTGACTTGAAGCCATAAAAAAGTAAGAAATTCAAACTCTTTTCAGAATTTTAGGTACCTACAGAGCCAAAACTTTTTAACACTGAAACCAGCTACTAAATCCCAATCCTTAGAAATTAAACATATACGTTTTGATAGTTTAAGTACAGACCCAGAGGGATACAGAAAACAGATAAAGCTCCTCCTGGCTCTAATTCAAACCTTGGGACATTTTCAAGGCTATGTCTGATGAACCTTTCCTGTCAGTAAAGTCTTTTCAGTTTAAATTTCTATTCTGTAAGTTTATGTCCTACAGTTATCTGCTGCCAGCTTCAGGCTGACCTCACAAAGAGAAGTAGGGCAACATTAGAAAAGGAGCTTGGTATGCTTTGTAGTACTGGACCAGAACCAGTAAGGACAGTACAGTCTTTCAGATTTCTCATTCCGGGAGCTATATATGTATATGTATATGTATATGTATATGTATATGTATATATATTATACATATATGTATATGCATATATATTATATATAGTTTAATATGAGTAAATGCTGTGATGATTTGTCATATTTTATTAATTTATACAAAATCACTCTTTCTCTATGTCAGTTTCTTATGATTCTTTTATAGCATTTATCTTAACACTCTGTCATATCTCACTGAGTACAAGATTATCTCCAAAGCAATGGCTGGGTCTTATTCTTCCTTGGTGTCAGAATACTTTGATCCTTGGCACAGAATAAATATTGAAATGCACATTAGCTGCATGAATGAATTTTAAAAAAACAGACAAAAGAATAAATGGAGGGACAGTCACATGCATATATTTAATACTAGACTCTTGTCTATAAAACAAATGCAGAAAGATTTACCAAGTTTTTCCTAGAAGAGCTCTCTAAGATTAGGATGATGTAAATAGAATATGACACAATACTCTACAGCAGGGTTTCTGAACTGCGGCAGTGTGGACATTTGGGGCAGGAGAATTCTTTGTTGTGGAGGTTGTTCTATGAATTGAAAGATGTTTAAGCAGCACTGCTGGCCTCTGCCCAGTAGATGTCGCTTCCCTTCCCAACTCAGACAACCAAAAGTGCCTCCAGACATTATCACCTGTCCCTGGGAGAGGGACAAAAACACCCTTGCTGGGAGATCCACTGTCAACTAGTGTCTGATTTCAGGATGGTATTACCCATTTGTGTTGCATTTTGTTTTTCTTTTCTACAAAGTGAGTACATGATTGGGGTGGGAAATAGAGTGGGACAAATAATGCCATTTTCCTACTCAGATTGAGAAAGATGGGATACAATCTTTGTCTTCCCAAAAACTCATTTAAGAGAGGTCATTTATTCGGATTAACTAATATCTTAAAGCTATAAAGTGAAACCAAAACCTTGGAGGCCCAGGTCCCAGAGTTTCTAATGTATGGGCTTGCCATATAGTTTCCACCTATAAGACACATGTCCCCACATCTACTGGAAGAAAGTTACACTACCTTTTTGTCTGTGCTATGCTTGTTCTCTGTACTAAAAATAAGTACATAGTTGGCATTTTTCCTAATTAAATATCCCCATCTTCCAAAATCTGCAGAATTTGCTTCCATTTTGTTTCATTTTAGAAATTGGATAAAATAGAACTGAGTTCCTGGAGGATTCCTTAGTTGATCCATAAAATTTACTTAGATCGAATAATCATTTCACTGATGTGTTTTTAAAATTGTTTCACAGTAGGGGTACCTGGGTGGCTCAGATTGTTAAGTGTCTGCTTTCAGTTCAGTTCATGATCCCAGGGTCCTGGGATGGAGTCCCACGTTGAGCTCCCTGCTTAGCGGAGAGTTTGTTTCTCTCTTTCCCTCTGTCCCTATGCCAACTTGTGTGCTCCCTCTCTCTCCTAAATAAATAAGTACAATCTTTAAAAAAAAAAAAGCAAGTTGATATATCAAAAAAATAAAATTCCTTCACATTAAAAAATATTCTTTCTGAAAAAGCAGGTCAGATAACCTCTATGTAATGATGGAGGAAGAAATGGAAACAGAATTAGAAAAACAGTGTAGGTTTATAGATTGAGTTACTGGCAGAGCCAGGAGTAATCTGTTGTCTAGAGTTCCGATCCCAACATACACAACATTTTAATTAGTACTTTCAGAATGATCTCAGGACAGGATGTATTAATTTACACTCCCACAGTGATACATTCAGCTTTCATTCCCTACCCCTCATTTTCTCACCAGTATTTGACTCTATCTTACTTCAGTCTTTCCCAGATCATGAATGTAATGTATCAACATAGTACTAGAAGTCTTAGTAATAGCAATCAGACAACAAAAAGAAATAAAAGGTATTCAAATTGGCAAAGAAGAAGTCAAACTCTCTCTCTTTGCAGATGACATGACATGATACTCTTTTTGGAAAACCCAAAAGTCTCCAACCCCAAATTATTAGAACACATACAGCAATACAGTAATGTGGTAAGCTACAAAATCAATGCACAGAAATCAGTTTCTTTCTTATACACTAACAATGAAACTGTAGAAAGAGAAATTAGAGAATTGATTCCATTTTTGAAAGCACCAAAAACTGTAAGATACCTGATATGAGGAAGTGGTGTTGCAACATGGGGGCTTAAGTGGGTAGAAGAAGAATCAATGAAACAAGATGGAATTGGGAGGGAGACAAACCATAAGTGACTCTTAATCTCACAAAACAAACTGAGGGTTGCTGGGGGGAGGGGGGTTTGGGAGAAGGGGGTGAGATTATGGACATTGGGAAGGGTGTGTGCTTTGGTGAGTGCTGTGAAGTGTGTAAACCTGGTGATTCACAGACCTGTACCCCTGGGGATAAAAATATATGTTTATAAAAAATAAAAAATTAAAAAAAAAAAGATACCTTGGAATAAACCCAACCAAAGAGGTAAAGGATCTATACTCTAGGAACTACAGAACACTCATGAAAAATTGAGGAAGACACAAAAAGGTGGAAGAACATTCCATGTTCATGTACCAGAAGAATAAACATCACTAAAATTACTATGCTTCCCAGAGCAATCTATACTTTCAATGCTGTTCCAGTCAAAATACCAATGGCATTTTTCAAAATGCTGGAACAAACAATCCTTAAACTTGCCTGGAACCAAAAAAGATGGCAAATCACCAAGGCAATGTTGAAAAAGACAAACAAAGCTGGGGACATCACGTTGTCTGATTTCAAGCTTTATTACAAAGCTGTGATCACCAAGACAGCATGGTACTGGCACAAAAACAGACACATAGACCAGTGGAACAGAGTAGAGAGTCCAGATATGGACTCTCTACTCTATGGTCAACTAATCTTCGACAAAGGAGGAAAAAAATATCCGATAAAAGAAAAACAGCCTCTTCAATAAATGGTGCTGGGAAAATTGGACAGCTATACACAAAAGAATGAAACTGGACCATACACAAAGATAAACTGAAAATGGATGAAAGACCTCAATGTGAGACAGGAATCCATCAAAATACTAGAAGAGAACATAGGCAGTAAACTCTTTGACATTGACCACAGCAGCTTCTTTTAAGACATGTCTCCAAAGGCAAGGGAAACAAAAGTGAAAATGAACTTTTTGGACTTCTTCACAGCAAAGGAAACGGTCAACAAAACAAAGAGGCAACCCACCGAATGGGAGAAGATATTTGCAAATGACATTACAGACAAAGGCCTGATATCCAAGATCTATGAAAAACTTCTCAATTCAACACCCCAAAAACAGATAATCTTGTCAAAACATGGGCAGAAGACATGAGTAGACACTTCTCCAAAGAAGACATAAAAATGGCTAACAGACACATGAAAAAATGTTCATTATCATTAGATATCAGGGAAATTCAAATAAAAACCAGATTTAAATACCACTTTACACCAGTTAGAATGACCACAATCAACAATACAGTAAACAACAAACGTTAGAGAGAATGTAGAGAAAGGGGAACCCTTTTAAACCGTTAGTGGGAACGCAAACTGGTGCAGCCACTTTGGAAAGCAGTGTGGATGTTCCTTAAAAATTAAAAATAGGGGCTCCTGGGTGGCTCAGTGGGTTAAAACCTCTGTCTTCAGCTCAGGTCATGATCCCAGGGTCCTGGGATCAAACCCTGCGTCAGGCTCTCTGCTTGGTGGGGACCCTGCTTCCCCCACTCTCTCTGCCTGCCTCTCTGCCTACTTGTGATCTTTGTCAAATAAATAAATAGAATCTTTTAAAAATTAAAAATAGAGCTACCCTATTACAAAACAATTGCATTACTGGGTATTTACCCCAAAGGTACAGATGTAGTGAAAAGAGGGGCCATATGTATCCCAACGTTCATAGCAGCAATGTCCACAATAGCAAAATGTGGAAAGAGCCGAGATGCCCCTGAACAGATGAATGGATAAAGAAGATGTGGTCCATATACATAATGGAATATTACTCAGCCATCAGAAAGGATGAATACCCAACTTTTGCATCAACTTGGATGGAACTGGAGGAAATTATGCTACGTGACATAAGTCAAACAGATAAAGTCAATTATCATTTGGTCTCACTTATTTGTGGAACATAAGGAATAGCATAGAGGACATTAGGATAAGGAAAGGAAAATCGAAGTTGGGGAGGAATTGGAGTGGGAGAGGAACCATGAGAGACTAGACTCTGGGAAACAAACTGAGGATCTTAGAGGGGAGGGAGGTGGGGGACTGGGTGAGCCCAATGATGGGTATTAAGAAGGGCACAGATCACATTGGAGCACTGGGTGTTATACGCAAACAATGAATCATGCAACACTACATCAAAAACTAATGATGTACTGTATGGTGACTAACATAACAATAAAAAAAAGCAAAAAAAAAAGTAAATGACAGGTTATTTGAGAGGCATGGACTCAAACGATATAACAAAATTAAGTATTAATAGGTTCAGCAGATAAGTTCTTAGAGTAAAATATAAATATTTATTAAAGGACAATAAAATTGTAAATGATAATATTGGTTTGTAAAAAAGAAGATGGATCTTCTATTATTGACAGCAAAATAAAATAAGGAAGTGAAAGAGGAATGAGAAAGTGGAAAAAAGGTATTAATTTTTTATATGTCAAGTTTTAATATTCATTTGAGTTACAGATTAAAAGATTATAAAGATACATGTTCATGTTTCTGTTTAAAAGTAGATTTATAGGGGCACCTGGGTGGCTCAGTGGGTTAAGCCTCTGCCTTCGGCTCAGGTCATGATCTCAGGGTCCTGGGATCGAGTCCCACATCAGGCTCTCAGCTCAGCAGGGAGCCTGCTTCCTTCTCCCTCTCTCTCTCTGCCTGCCTCTCTGCCTGCTTGTGATCTCTGTCAAATAAATAAATAAAACCTTTTTTTTAAAAAAGTAGATTTATAGGGCTCCTGGGTAGTTCAGTTGGTTAAGCACTACCTTCAGCTCAGGTCATGATCCCAGGGTCCTGGGATCAGCCTCTGCATCGGCTCCCTGCTCTGCCAAGAGCCTGCTTCTCCCTCTCCCTCTGTCTGCTGCTCTGCCTATTTGTGCTCTCTATCTCTCTGTCAAATACATAAATATAATCTTAAAAAAAAGATTTATAAACATGGGGTAGAGAAATTAATGTCATAAAGTCAAGGATATGATATTAGGATAAATTGGTGAAAAGTTGCTCAATTTTCACAAATAAATTTATACCTGACAATAAAGTAGAAATATTTTATACTTCTAAATTTTATATATTTTACTTAGCAAAATAACTAAAGCAAAAATTTAGAAATGTATGAGACTCAAGTGAGAGAAAATAAGTAATTATGGGAAATGTTACTATATTTCTCTAAAGCTTTGATGCATATAAAAGAGGAAATAAAGATATGAATGAAGATGTGCCTGGGTGGCTCAGTTGGTTAAGCGTCTGCCTTCGCTCAGGTCATGATCTCAGAGACCTGGGACTGAGCCCTTCATTGGTCTCTTTGCTTATCAAGGTATCTGCTTCTCCCTCTCCCTCTGCCTGCCACTCCCCCTGCTTGTGTTCTTTCTCTGTCAAGTAAACAAATAAAATCTCAAAAAAAAAAAAAAACACAAAGAACTATAAATGGAGGATAAAGTGTTGTAAAATGAGATAAGGTTTCTACATTTCACTTCAACTGACAAAGTGTTAATAATTGATTGTGATAAGTTATATGAACAATGAAATGATGTAATAATGTTATGTATGATTACATTTGTATAATATTCTTAAAATGACAAAATTGTAGAAATGGAAAACAAATTGGTGGTTGATAGGCATTAGAGATAGAAAGGGGAGGGATATCAAGAGGGAAATTTTTGTGGTAATATGATAACTCTATCTTGATTGCAGTAGTAGTTACATTATTAAATCTACACTTGCTAAAACGATACAGAATTACACATCCATTGTATCAATGTTAATTTCGTCGTTTTGATACTGTACTAGTGTTCCATAAGAGGTAATCATTGGGGGAAACTTGGTGAACTGGAAAAAAAGGATCTCTCTCTAATACCTTCATAACTTCTGTGAATCTCTAATCAGTTCAGTATAACACAATTTAAACAAAACTTGCATCATCTGTCAGCATGGTAATAAACTAACTTTTGGGAATAGGTTCAGACTGAAGAGATTAAATATATTTTTTTCCCTTCTGGACTTCAGGAAGTCTTAAAGCTCAGAAGGATGGAGTCATTCCAGGAAAGGGTATTCCCACATGGAACTTAGTCTAATCTTTGAAATTGCTTTCAAAGAAATAATCTGCCTGTTTTTTGATAAACAGGTTGCTGAGTGGGAGGGGTCAAATAAAATTGGTCCTCACCCCCTGCAGACCCTAAACATAAGCACATAAAAGCAAAGTAAGATCCTATAGTTTTATGAATTATGTACTAACTATCTTCACAGAATTTATTAAGAATTCAAGATAGCTACATCACTATCGGCGCTACTCAGGGATCCTGGAAAATGCTTCTTGAGGGAGGGAATCCTCCAGCTAAAACTTGAAGGATATTTAGTTCTTCAGGTAGGACATAGAGGATGGGGAAAAGATGATTTCTTTTTGTAAATCCAGCATCTAGAAACCAATGTTTTCTACTCAAAAGGTACTCCAGAAATGTGAAATTGTGAAAAATCAGGACTGTATTAAAAAAGTGGTTAAATTGAGGTGTTTTGTTGGCTCAGTCAGTTGAGCGTCTGACTTTTGATTTTGGCTGAGGTGATGATCTCAGGGCCACTGGACTGAGCCCTGTGTCAGGCTCTGTGCTTGGTGAGGAGACTGAGATACTCTCTCTCTCCCTCTGCCCCCTCCAATGAATAAATAAAATCCTAAAAAAAAAAAAAAAAATGGAAAAGGATTTTAAACATGAAAGGTAGGAAAAGAAAAAAGCTCACCATTTTTTCCCAAGGAGGGCTCTGTAGTGCCATGACAACTTAGAGAACCTTCCAGGTAGAAATAGCCCAAACTTATATTTCATCTTTTTCATTCACACACAAATATGGAGAGTTTTTGAAGATGACTATGTTATATGTTATTCTGGTGCCCTGACCCAACCCACTGATGTGGAAGCCTGGAGTTACCACAGTTCCTTTTGGGAAATATCAATTTGTGTATATGAGCTTAGTAAATGTATCATTTTTTTAATGCTAATAAATTTTATGAATCAAGACTTTAGGGCATATCCAATGTTTAACTTGCATTCTGCCTTAAAGCAAAAAAAGTTATTTGATCATGGCAAAATATACTGTCAAATATTTAATATAAAGATTATTCTCTAATATAAACAAATGAAATTTGCTAAACTTAGAATTTCCACTCTTTTATTATTAAAAATATTTCCTATTCTTTCCCAATTTTTAAAGTTTTTCCTGTTTTGTCCCCAAATCCAATCCCATTTTTAAAAATTTCCTCTCTAATTCTCCATAGATTCAGCTTACTCCCCTTTTCATTTACAGAGGCAAACCCAACACCTGGAGAGAAGGAAAATAAGTAACATCTATGTGGTTGACTCAGAAGGAAATCTACTCCTCTTCTATGATATGAATTTAAATTAGACACAAATTAAAAAATACAATGTTTAAAAAATGAAACAAATTTTCAGGATTAAAAAAATTACAAAGCAAAGTTTAGCAAATACCTTCAGTAGTAAATTACTTGAATTTGGAATTATTCTAAAGCTTTATATCACTTTTAATATATATTCTTAAAAATGTAAACATTAAAAATAAAGCTTAGCAGAGCTGTTAAGCTGCCAGTATGAAACTTTAGTCAACATAACACGTAGATCTTGAATTCTTTAGACGATCACTGTGGAAATTTATGAGAGTTCTTACTATTGAGTTGTTATTAAAAGGACAATTATGTCATATATATCTCCAGTTATAAAATAAGTAAGCCATGGGGATGAAAACTACACCCTAGGGAATATACACAATAATATGCAATAATTATGTATGGTGACAGATGGTAATTACACTTATCATGGTGAGCATTGTGTAATACACAGAATTACTGAATCACTGTAACACCTGAAACTAATATAACATAGTAAGTCAACTATTCTTCAATTTTAAAAAAAGGACAGTTATAAACCAACCACTAATAGGTGTGAATTTAAGACTTGGAAATGAACATGTACTCATGTAGCTTATAATAACTGCAACAGAATGTTACTAATGGAAAATTAGCTAAATACAATAAATAAAAATATGGGGTTTCCATAGGCTAAGTGGGTTAAATGGTTATGTAAACCTCTTGTTTTTCAATAAGTAACATTGTCTCAGAAGACAGGCTTTTTCCTTCTCTAATAATAACAGAATGATATTTTAATGAAAAAAAAATCTTAGCTTTCTGCCTTTTAAAGACACAATGAGAAAAAATCCACTGTAGGTGTTGACAGAGTTAATTCATCCTAGATTATCTTTTGCTTTTATATTTGCCATGATCTTTGAGACTTCCAGTCAGGTATTATATGGAAAGGCAATGTTTTATGCTGATTTATATTCTTTTTCCTCAGAGTAGACTATGAAGTGTTTAATTTGGAACTTATCCAGATATTATAATCCATTTAGATGAGGAATTCAGATCATTTACGTTACAAGCTACAGATCTTAGATAAACCTATCTAAGTTGAAAATATGGTAAGTTGAAAATACATTTAATACACATAACCTACCAAACATAGCTTAGCCTAACCTACTTAAATGTGCTCAGAAGGTTCAACAGTAGTCTACAGTTGGGCAAAGTCATCTAGCACGAAGTCTCTTTTATAATAAAATATTGAATACCACACGTATTTTATTGAAACCTGTGCTGAAGGTAAAAAACGGAATGGTTGTGTGGGTACAGAAGGGCTGTAAGCATGTGGGTTGTTCACCACTGGGACCTCGGGGCTGACTGGGAGCTGCCCCTTGCTGGCTGCCATGCCCAGGATTGTGAGAAAGGATCATACCACCTATCACCACCCCGGAAAATACCAACATTCAAAATTTGCTGCACAGTTTCTCCTGAATGTGTATCATTTTTGCACCGTCATAAAGTTGAAAAATTATGAGTTGAACTATTGTAAAGAGGGGACTGTCTGTATAAAATAAGTGACCTCTGAAATGTTAATTTATTTGGAATTATATATATGAAATAACGAGAACTATAAGAATAACACATTTAATGTTCATTGCTAGAGATGACATGTAAATACATATAAAAATATGTGCATGCATGACAGATGTGATATGTGTGCATGTGTGCATATATATAATTTATATGTGTATATTATCAATAGGTGTCTTCCTTACGTATGCTAATGAATACTCCCTCATGTCAAGGACTGTACTCAAAATTTTATGTTTATTTTCTCATTTCATTTTCATAAGAATCTTATAAGATAGGCAGTATTGCTATCACTATTTTATGGAAGAGACAACTGCAGGTCAGAAAATTTAAGTGACTTGCCCCAATTCTCAGCTAGTAAGGGGCAGAGCCAGAATGTTTAAAAAACAAAAACAAATGTTTAAAACTATTGTTTAAAAAACAATATCCCCAGACACTAATGCCCGATAAGCCTGGCAAATAAGTGGAATATGTATTTCCTAAGTTCACTTACTTACTTTCAAAAAAACCTATGGTCTATATTTCTTAAAAGTTGTGTTTAAATTAATTCATTATTGATAATTCTTATTAAAAGTCCTTTCACAGCAATTGTGCCAAATGGAAAGAAAAAAAGAGACATTTTCAGGAATGGAAATTAAGCAATCCATATGGCCAGGTTGCCCCTGGAAACGCCATGTTTTGGCCCAGGGCTGGACCACGCATCAGAGCTGGGCAGGCTCTAGCACATGTCCCAGGGACACTCAATGATTGTTTTAGCAGAAGGCACTGACACTCGAGGGGAGGGAAGTGAGGAGCTGATGCGGATGAGTCGTGGCACCTCTCTGAACAGTTGACAGAAGGCAGACGTGGTGTGTTCTAGTGTGGGAGAACTTCAGGACATGTTACCGTCTTCCGAGCAACATGCACACATCTGAGCTGCTTCACAGAGTGATAGAACCAGAGGACACCGGACACAATGTCTCATTTCACTCCCACTTTCTGCAGCCAGGCCAAGAGAATAAAGTGATTAGCTCAAAGAGAATGAAAGGCAGAGGTAGGATGGGAACAGAGGTCTCTTGACTAGCCTAGGGTCTGTTCAGCCCCCTTAACAGCAGCTGAGAAAAATTCGTTTCACTGCAAGTGCGGAACTGTCTAATTCAGGGTGGCTGGAGTTTAAGGGAGGTATTGTTGGTTCGTGAAACCGAAGCTGCCATGAAAATAACAATAGGAACGAGCTTTTCTCTCCATGTTCCACCAATACTTCCCCTACATCGATTCCATTCTCAGGCTTCTCTCTCCATTCTCAGGCTTCTGCTATAGCAAGATGGCTATAGCAGGTCTAGCTTTAGCATCCTCTCAAATTCAAGTGCAGAGGAAATGAGAACTTTCTCCAAACTATTTGAAACTAAAATCTTGGGGTTGACATTCCTGGTCAGAATTGGATGTATTCCTATTCCTCAAAAATCAATAATGCCAGGAAGGTGGAATGTACTAATCAGGTAAGGAGGGGTCTAGGTTACATGTCCATTGCCAGAGCCTCCCTTTTAAAAAAATTTTTTTTTGAAAGAGAAAGAGAAAGAGAGTGGGGGAGTGTCAGGGGGAGAAGAAGAGAAAGAATCTTAAGCAGGCTCCACTCCATGGGCAGAGCCCGATGTGGGTCTCAGTCTCACAACACTGAGATCATGACCCTGAGATCATGACCTGAGGCAAAGTCAAGAGTCCACCAGCTTAACCAACTGAATCACCTAGGAACCCCCACCAGAGCCTGTTTAAAACCACATCATTGGGAATGGGGATGAGGTATTTGGGATATATTCAGCAGGAGAATAAATGAATGGAGAGCAGGAGAACAGTGTACGTTCATTATATGACTGCAAATAACACTTGAAGAGTATGGAAGTGGCTACTGACCTTTAAAGAAGTGATAAAATCTAAACCCTGGAATGGAGACAGATTTGTGATCTAAGTATTCTCCAGGTTAGTTACATTTTGTTAAGTTATAAATCAATTCAAACAAAGAAGGGATAGGAAAATATTTTTGACAACAATGACTAAAACCTCAAAAATGTATTGTAAACTTTTCAGAGGAAGAGCAAAAATGTTTCACCTGTGGGCAGTGGAAATGATGACAATGCAAAATCAATTATTTTTGTCTACCTTAACAGAGTGAAAGAGTTCTTCTGCTGGATATTTGCCACTTGCATCTACTTTCCACACCCAACACTCTCATATTAATGAAAGACATCATCAGTTGCAATAGACAAAATAATAAAAGCAATAACAGCTAATGATGTTTTTTGATTTGGCCAGCAGAAGACCTTTTATGACTGAAGGGTTTAAGACAAAAAGGAACTATAGCAGTACAGAAACCACCAGTAACCTAACCAAGGAACATAAGCTAAACATTGGAAGGAAGTTCTCCATGTAGTTTTACTAAAGGAAAATACAATAATCATATGAATATAATAATGTCGGAAGACATCATAAAACCACAGAATGAGATGATCTGGGATCTCAGAGGAAAAATTTCCAAGACTAAGACTTCACTCAAAACTGATGATAAACTTCTAAATAAATTAGAAATAACAAGGGCCATAATAGAGCTGAAATGGAATTGCTTTAATAGAGGGAAGATCAAGCTAACCACAGTGAAAATGCAGACAAAAAAATAATGTATATGAATAAAAGTTCTGTGTAATGAAGGAAGAGTTGCATCTGCAGAGTGAAAAAAATACCCTCTTCCAAGAAAAAATGAATATGGAGCCATCAAGCTTCAGGCACACCTGGATGAGTCATGTTACCACCAAGATAATTCCTCAGGCAAAGAAAAAAAGAAATCAATCAATCAACCAATCAGGAGCCAAAGCACTTTTGAGCCCTTCTTGGGGAAAAAAAAAGAAAAGTACCATTCAATTAAATCAAGCCAATAAGGTCATGAAGGAAGTCAGTGAAAGACACTAAAAATCATGAAATCATAGAGCAATGTCTCTAAAATTCCAAGAGAAAGCAATGTAACCAAATTCTGGACTATGAAGGCAAGAGGCAGATGTTCTCAAGCCTGTAAGACTCAGGGAAAGTCAAAGTTCAGAGTGTTTCTTGAACAAATGATGGCAAAATTCAATCAAAAGATTATTTAAATTGTGGTCAGAAAGAGAAAAGCCACAGAAAGATGAAATACAATGGAATACCATGAAGACATAACAGAGAGTACATGTTACTATGCCTTTTATCAACTTAAAAATATCTAAATAACAAAATTTAGGTGTAGGATACAGGGTGAGTCAGAGTGGAAATGCACGAATTTCCCCATTTTCACCAATGGGAGCCAATTGATACTATGAAAAAGTAAAACATGTAGTTAAAAATATAACTAATTTTTGAATTTTTCATAAATTTTTAAACTCAGAGGGTCTTTTGCAGATTAAATATCTTGTACTGAATATTTATCTTAAATATAAACTTAAATGTGATAGTCACAATTTAAAAAAATAACATGCAGACTGTGATATAGTTTTAGAAACATATTTATTCTGTCTATACATATGTATACATATATAAGGATTTCTGGAATTATTTTAATCTAATTTTTTTATGTTAGTCTAATGTTAAGAATGTCTCTTTGCAGGCAATATGTACCTTTTTTGTCTTTTTTCCTTTTTATATTCACTGATTTTTTTTTTAAGATTTTACTTATTTATTTGCAGAGAGAGAGAGAGCACAGCAGGGGGAGCAGCAGGCAGAAAGGGAGAGAGAGAAGCAAGCTCCCTGAGCAGGGAGCCCTATGTGGGGCTTGATCCCAGGATCCTAGGATCACAACCTGAGCCCAAGGCAGACTTTTAACTACTCAGCCACCCAGGTGCCCCCCCACCCCGCCACTGAAGTTTTTGTAATAAACATGCATCGTGTTTATAATAATAGTAACATTATTTTAAAAGAAAAATTTAAAGAAACAAGTGAAGAGAAAGAATCAAGGGAGGTCAGTGACGGCATTAAACTGATGCCCTCAGTTCTGAAATTTCATTTGCTTAGGCTTCACTCATCAGACTACTAAGCCACCTCAGATGCTGCCATAAGCTTAAAACCTCAGGAAGGGCAAGGCAGGTCACTGAGGAAGAGGCCAGGAGGTCTCCAGTACTGAAGAGATACGAAAGTAAATGGTGGTAAGCTTTGCTCTTTCAGCATCCTGTGCAGATTAACCTGGGAGGGAAGGGGTGGAAGTAACATGGTCTATGCACACATTCTGCCTCTCTTAGCCTTTGCCCACCACTATATATATGATACAGTTTCTGGGTCTTTGTTTCGGATTTTATTTAAGGAAGGTAGATTTCTGGATTCTGTTTGGGGGCTAGAGGCTCCTCCCGTTTTGAAGGTTCATTATAATCCTACTGGCATCCAATAGAGCCTTTAGGAATAGGGTGTGAGGGTCAGGTTCATGAGTCTCCTATCAGGACATACACTGCTGCTTTTACTCATATAATATTTTAGCAAGAGAAACGAATAAAGCTAATAAATGCAGCTATGAGGCAACTCCTAGTTGGTTTTTTTTTTTTTTTTAAGATTTTATTTACTTATTTGACACAGAGAGACACAGTGAGAGAGGGAACACAAGCAGGGGGAGTGAGAGAGGGAGAAGCAGGCTTCCTGCTGAGCCTGAAGCCTGAGTCAGGCCTTCATCCCAGAATCCTGTGATCATGACCTGAGTCGAAGGCAGAGGTGAGCTGAGTTAAAGGCAGAGGTGACCTGAGTCGAAGGCAGAGGTTTAACAACTGAGCCACCCAGGGACCCCACCTTCTACATTTTTTTAATGCCTTCTTGTCCATCCCATGTCTGCCTATCTCATGGATATCTAACTTATGTATTTCCTGAGATTTTATACTTGAAATAACATTTCATCAATGGAATAAGGACACTTTCTATAGGTAGGAATACAGTGGTTTATACAGTGATGTTCCATATAACTGAAGATTTCTGCTTTACATACCTAAACTTTAAAAATGTGCGTGGATTTTTTTTAAACTAATTTATTCAGCATAACAGTATTCATTATTTTTTTCACCACACCCAGTGCTCCATGCAATCCATGCCGTCTATAATACTCACCACCTGGTACCCCAACCTCCCACACCCCCCGCCACTTCAAACTCCTCAGATTGTTTTTCAGAGTCTATAGTCTCTCATGGTTCACTCCCCTTCCAATTTACCCCAACTCCCTTCTCCTCTCTAACTCCCCATGTCCTCCATGCTATTTGTTATGCTCCACAAATAAGTGAAACCATATGATAAATGACTCTCTCTGCTTGACTTATTTCACTCAGCATAATCTCTTCGAGTCCCGTCCATGTTGCTACAAAAGTTGGGTATTCAGAATTGAGTAAAATGTAAGCAAAAAAGTTCCTGTTACCACTTCATTCCTGACCTAGCTTCTAGTACTAGCCATGATTAATGTTGGCTGAGGAATAAAAAACAAAAACAAAACAAAGCAAAGCAAAAAATACAACTCAGCAAGGAGTCCTCCTCTACTCACTTCCATACTCTCATCCTCAAGAGAATAAAGTCTAGATTTCCTCTCTGGCACCCAGAGAAATGTTGGATCAGGGCCCTAATACAAGCTTCATGCTATTTATCACGTATATCTGATGACATGTCTTTTTTTTTGCATGTAATTTAGCTTTGTCAATATTTTATTTGTTATTTTGCACCCAGAGCAAATTAATTCATTCTTTTAGCAAACATCTACAGAGTGCTTATAAATTTGAGGTGTTATATAGTGAATATTATTTTCATAAGCTTATGGTCTTATCAGAAAGAAATATGGACAGGCCATGAGCATCTTTAATAATTTGTCAGGCAACTGAGAAATCACTGCTTTTCTCAACTTAAGCTACCATATTCTTAGTCCCAGAGTTATCCCTTCAAATACATTAAGTTCAATGCCAGCTAGACATGATTTTTTTTTTTAAATGTACTTTGACTGTTTCTATTTAGAAATGTGTTGGGAACCTGTGAATAAGTTTTTTATTAAGCATTATTTATATTCTTTTTGGCAAAACAAAATTAAGTTATAAAAATAATCAGTGTTGCAGGTTACCAGATGGTCTTTTAAAGCCCTTGTTTCTATTTGTGTCCAGTGCCGTTTAATTTATTTTTAAGTAGATTTTCCATTGAAAGCTTAAGCTGATGTCTAATGAAGTTAATGTATGAAGTCAGGGTCAGATGGCATGAATTATTCATTGAATTCTCACACTTGCCTTTATGGTTAAGTCATCATAATATGTCATAGTTACCATGAAGAATGTTAACTTTCTAAAACCAAAAATTACTCTTTTTAAGTACCTTTTACATTTCATATAAATATATGTGTTCTAAGACCCATTATCAGGGACTAAGGATTGTAACTTAAATAATAAATTTGGACATCATAACTTTAAATAAAGCATTATCTTTAATGAACTCAGACTTGGGCTCATAGAGTTCCCTAAAAAGGAAAATCCTTTTAAAGCTTCTATTTTCTTTAAATACTGAATTTGAATTAAATATATTTATTTTAGTGCATTCGTTTATGATTAATTCCCCTAAGATTACGCATGAACACAAAGTGAGGAAAAATATAAAATTTGATCTATGTAGCAAATACTGCTATTGTTTTCTAGGTATTTCTCTTTCTTTTTTTATGGATATTGGGGAGGGTATGTGCTTTGGTGAGTGCTGTGAAGTGTGTAAACCTGGTGTTTCACAGACCTGTACCCCTGGGGATAAAAATATATGTTTATAAAAAATAAAAAATTAAAAAAAAATGTAATCATTTTAATTTGACTTAGTCTGTCTTAGAGTAGTGACATACAACTCATTCATGTCAAAGGCATGTGTCTAAAAATGGACTTTACAGGCTATCATGAGAACAATTTGCATTTAGAATAAAATATGAAATTTCTGATAAGCTGCCCAGTCTTGCAAATTTCCTCCTGACCACACTTCCTCTAGTTCTCCCCCTCCTCTGTATTCTTTAGTCACATCAGCCTTTCTGGACGCCCTGAGCTCATTCCTGACTGGGCTTTGCTCTTTCTTCTGCCTGGCAGGGTTTTTCCATATCTTCACACTATGACCAAGTTGATTAGTCAGGGCTTAGTTCAAATGTCACCTTAGAGAAGACAAGTCCTTGTCCTATTTTTCTTCATAGCGCATCACTAAAGTTAACTCACTGATGCATTTTTGTGTTCACAAGGGAGGATTACAAGTTAATTTTGATCTGTGCCCCACAGAATGCAACCTCATGATACTAGACACTGGCTTTTACCTCTAGTGGTCTCTCTGTCCCCTTTTAATCAGGTCCAAGAAATGCATTCCTCACCGAGTAAGCTCTTATTAAATACTTTAGAGCAAATGAACTAGGATTATCTTGGTAGGGGTTGGCAATTTTTTTTTTTTTTTTGGAAAGTGCCAGAAAATACAGGCTTTATAAGATATAGTCTTCTGTTTCCTTCCTTCCGTCCTTCCAGCTTCCCTTCCTCCCTCTATTCTCATTCATTATAGAAGTGATAAAAATTTTTAAACTTAAATTTAAATGAAAGAAAAAATCTGATGTTTTGGTCACCTCTATTTTCAGACACTGCAGTAGGCGCCAGTGTTGGCTATAGAATTAAACTCTTGTTTAGTAGAAACCTGACTTGGACTCAGGTCACTGAGAAGGAAAAGGAACAAACAAGCTTCAACAGGACTTTCTTCAAAAGACCATTCAATTCTATTTAGTCAGTTGGTGCCATAGCATTTCATAAAATGGAAGGCGCAACTCTGACTGTCCTCACTTTCAACATAGTAATCCTTCATCACAGGCTTGGAAACATTTTTCTTCATAAATTTTGGTGTCAAATTGGTTTATCACTTACTAGATGCTAGGAGCAAAGTAAAAAATAAATAAATAAATAAAAATAATTAAAAGTAACAACCACAATCTATTTTTAGTCATTCCATTATATTCTGTTAGATCTTGTGTACTAGTTATTTTCAACCCTGGACTATGTTTTCTCATGATCTGACTTTCAACATGTCCAGTCCAAAGATTTCTGATTAGTGTGACTTATCTCTTTATTACTTATTTCTATACTTTAATTTATTAGTAGTGTTTACACTTTTATTATTTATTTATAATGTTATTGTAAACATTGACTATAGGCACTAAGCAGTGCCTTAACATGATCTGCTTTAATCCTCTGTCCCTGTTTACTGTCATCCTCATTTTGTCGAGGAAGAAGCCAAAGCTGAAAGGGGATTAGGAAGTCAGTCTACATCACACCCTTGGAAAGTGGTGGAACTGGGAGCACCATTTGGCAGGTAAGAAGTCTGACAGTAGAAGAAAAGGAGAGAAACAAGGGATCTGGGAAAATGTAAAGGAAGACAGAGTATAAACAAGGCAGAAAAGAAGTAGAGAAGCAAAATTATCCTAGGTTTCTATTGCTTGATAAGATTTCTCAAGACAAGGATAAGCAATGGAGAACAGCACTTTTCATCAGTGTTTTCCTTGTCCTATCTTTTCAACTTCTCTGTGAAAAGTAAATATTATCATGCTGCCTTGTGCATCTTGTTATTTTTCCTAAATTGTGTGTATTTGGAAGAAAAAGACTTTATCAAAACCAAGAGGAAACCATACTTGCCCAAATCACATTTACTAAACTTCTATCCACTTAAGATAATTTTTACCCAAGAAAATTACAGACTGAAAGTCATATAGATAATGACCAATCTAGGCCAAAACTTTATACTTGATTGTGAGAGATCTGGATTAAACAATCTTTCTTCAATGGAAAGTTTTCTCAGAAAACAAATCACTTCATAATGGATTCCAAAACATGGAGTCATGACATGCTAACAGGCTAGAACACAATGTGGAAAGTTGGTTAAAATATGGATAGACACGTACATACAAATGGCTTTGCACGCACGTGCACACACACACAAACACACCCAACTTATTCTCCAGAAAATGTTTAAAGTGTTTATTGTTCTGTTACCATATAAACACATAGAAGCATATTTGTATAGTTATGTCAATTGTTTTAAAAGCTATTATTTTATACTTAATGCCAATTTTCTAAAACCATGAGTTACTTACTATAAGATACAAATTATCTTAATTCAAGTTCTACATCTCTGAAATTTGTTTATTTCAATTAAGAACTTTTATATGAGAAAGAAGTGATGATAGACATCTAATAAACCATGACCTACAACGATCAAGTAAAAGCATTTTGGCATGTAATAATCTCAAAAGCAAGGATATATGCAGACACATTGGTATCTCCTTAAGTCATACACACTGAATGTTTTTCTCAGGCTCATTCTATGTTCATTTACAAAGCACAATGTGATACCATGATCGTTTTCTTTCATGTGCTTATGGTAGTTCATGCGTACCAAAGCTTTGTCTGAACAAAATGATATGTAGCAACCAAGGATCAGAGGGTAACAAGGGTGATCTCAATCATAGTGCGGCCATATTATCAGTAGATTAAAATGGAATTAATGACTGTGGTGTTTCTTTGTGAGTTAGCAGGTTATCAAGTAAAAAGCTCTAGGCAGAAGCCAGCCTTCAAAATGTATAGTAACTTTAAGGTACAAAAGAATGTACACAGTCTTTAACTGATAAGTTAATTTATATTCTTCTAGGTACCTAACAAAACAGCAAAAAATAAATATTCTCTCTCTTGGAAAACAGAAAAAAAAAAGGAAGGAGCACTGATCTTCAACTCAGGTGTCACTGATTTCTTACAGATAGATTTCCAGTAAAAAAAAATACACAAAATGAAGCAAGGTACCAAGGTTAAGAGTAAGCAGAAACAGTGAAGGAAAAAAAAAAGTTTTCAGTTTAAAATATTGGAATTATTCTTTAAATGTAAAATTATTCAAAGCTTCTGCACAGCAAAGGAAACAGTCAAAAAAACAAAGAGGCAACCCACAGAATGGGAGAAGATATTTGCAAATGATAGTACAGACAAAAGGTTGATATCCAGGATCTATAATGAACTCGTCAAACTCAACACACACAAAACAGACAATCATATCAAAAAATGGGCAGAAGATATGAACAGACACTTCTCCAATAAAGACATACAAATGGCTATCAGACATATGAAAAAATGTTCATCATCACTAGCCCTCAGGGAGATTCAAATTAAAACCACATTGAGATACCACCTTACACCAGTTAGAATGGCCAAAATTAGCAAGACAGGAAACAACGTGTGTTGGAGAGAATGCAGAGAAAGGGGAAACCTCTTAGACTGTTGGTGGGAATGCAAGTTGGTGCAGCCTCTTTGGAGAACAGTGTAAAGATTCCTCAAGAAATTAAAAATAGAACTTCCCTATGACCCTGCAATTGCACTACTGGGTATTTAACTCAAAGATACAGATGTAGTGAAAAAAAGGGCCATCTTTATGGCAGCAATGGCCACGGTCGCCAAACTGTGGAAAGACCCAAGATGCCCTTCAACGGACGAATGGATAAGGAAGATGTAGTTCATATACACTATGGAGTATTATATCTCCATCAGAAAGGATGAATACCCAACTTTTGTAGCAACATGGACGGGACTGGAATAGATTATGCTGAGGGAAATAAGTCAAGCAGAGAGAGTCAATCATCATATGATTTCACTTATTTGTGGAGCATAACAAATAGCATGGAGGACATGGGAGGTTAGAGAGGAGAAGGGAGTTGGGGGAAATTGGAAGGGGAGGTGAACCT
>NC_081561.1:34229301-34305880 GCF_022355385.1 Mustela nigripes | reverse complement strand
TCACTTATTTGTGGAGCATAACAAATAGCATGGAGGACATGGGAGGTTAGAGAGGAGAAGGGAGTTGGGGGAAATTGGAAGGGGAGGTGAACCATGAGAGACTATGGATTCTGAAAAACAATCTGAGGGTTTTGAAGGGGTGGGGGGTGGGAGGTTGGGGGACCAGTGGTGGGTATTATAGAGGGCATGGATTGCATGGAGCACTGGGTGTGGTGCAAAAATAATGAATACTGTTATGCTGAAAATAAAAAAATAATAATAAAAATAAATAAATAAATAAAATTATTATACTTGGCATGCTTATAGAAATAAAGGAGGGGATTAAAACATGACTAAGAAATAAAAGGCTTTCATAAATATTTATTTATACATTGATAAAAAGCAAAATATAAGGAACTTCTATAAATGTAAAATATAATAACTAAATGTAAAAGAACTCACTGGAAGAGATAAACAGTAGATTTGGAAACTTCTTAAGATATTTAATAAATTAGAAGATAGTTCCAAAAAAGTTATTCAGAATGCATTAATAAGAAACAAAATTTGGAAGAAATTATAAGCACAGAGAAAAAACTCTAACATTGATTTTAATTAAAATTCCTAAAGGAGATAACAGAAAAAATTATGGAAAGATTTAAAAACTGAAATGGCAGTGAATTTTCCAAAATTAATAAAAGACACATACTTTCAGGTTTAAAAATACAATGTCTTAAACAATATAAATAAAAGAAATTCACACCTAATCAACATTTTATGGTGAAATTGGAGAACCAAAGACAAATAAATGTTAAAAGCATCAGGAAGTGAAAGTCAGATTAGCTACAAAGTAACAATAGAGAGCCAAATCCTCAAAACTAAAAAATAAATAAATAAATAAATAAAAAGGAAGCTAGAAGAGAATAAGTTTACACATTTTAAAAGATTTTTTTTTTCATTGATTCTTCTCCTACCCACTTAAACAAGATGGGATTGGGAGGCAGACAGACCATAAGTGACTCTTAATCTCACAAAACAAACTGAGGGTTGCTGGGGGGAGGGGGTTTGGGAGAAGGGGGTGGGATTATGCTTTGGTGAGTGCTGTGAAGTGTGTAAACCTGGTGATTCACAGACCTGTACCCCTGGGGATAAAAATATAAAAATAAAAAATTTTAAAAAAAGATTTTTAAAAAAATATGTTGGCACATAATTGTATATTATATTGCAAATTAAAATGAAAAATAAAAGATACCTTCAGACAATCAAAAAAGAGGCTTACCACCAAAAGTTTTCCACTAAAACATAAGGAATAACATGGAGGACATTGGGAGATGGAGAGGAGAAGTGAGTTGGGGGAAGTCAGAGGGGGAGATAAACCGTGAGAGTAGTGAAATTGCAGTGTGAAGTAAAGGGGGGTGTGGGGAATGGGTAAGCCCAGTCGTGGATATTAAGGAGAGCACATATTGTATGGAACACTGGGTGTGGTGTGTAAACAATGAATTATGAATCACGGAAAAAAATCATTTAAATGAAAAAAATTTTAAATGTATCCATCAATTCAAATTGAAGGTCAGAAATGCAAGAAATAAATGAAGGATGAAAAAAACAAACATATCGATAATTCTAAATAAGCTTGACTATATGAAACATTAATAACAATGACTAATTAAAGGGTTAAATTTAGAATTAAAATACTTTTTAATAATTAGCATGCCAGCTGGCATAGGAGGGTTGAATATCATCAGGAGGTAAAGATATAAGGTCTTCTGTTATTCAGGAGAAGAATAAAAATATCAAATTTAGACAAGTATGCAAGTGAATATTTCAAAGAAACCACTAAAATAAAAAATAATTGAAAAAGAATTTATGAAAATTCTGAACTAACAGAGCAACAGAAGGAAATGATAGCATAATAAAGAAAAACATCTGAATGGAAAAGAAGGGATACAGAGAGGAAAAAAAAGAGAAATGTGGCAAAAAGAAAAAGCAAACATAGTATAACAAAAATAAATTCTAATATATTGATGGTCATAATAATCCTGAATGGATAAAATTCATCATGTAAAAGATAAAAGTAGTCAGACTAGATTAAAAAGAAAAAGTCAGATACTTTTCACTACTTACTTCTTTTAGAAGAGACAAAGACAAACATTGAAAAAAAAAACAGAAACAATATCTTATCCCATTCCATGGGGTGCTTCTTTGTTTTGTTGACTATTTCCTTTGCTGTACAGAAGCTTTTGATCTTGATGAAGTCCTGAAAGTTCATTTTTGCTTTTGTTTCCTTTGCCTTTGGAGACATGTCTTGAAAAAGTTGCTGTGGCTGATGTTGAAGAGGTTACTGTCTATGTTCTTCTCTAGGATTTTGATAGATTCCTGACTCATCGTGGGGTCTTTTATCTATTTTGAGTTTATCTTTGTGTATGGTGTAAGAGAATGGTCAAGTTTCATTCTTCTATGCATAGCTGTCCAATTTTCCCAGCACTACTTATTGAAGAGACTGTCTTTTTTCCACTGTATATTTTTTCCTGCTTTGTCGAAGATTATTTGACTATAGAGTTGTGGGTCCATATCTGGGCTCTCTACTGGTGATTTTTGCAAATGACACTATCGACAAAGGGCTGATATCCAAGATCTATAAAAAACTCCTCAAACTCAACACTCAAAAAACATATAACCATGTCAAAAAATGGGCAGAAGACATGAACAGACACTTCTCAAAGAAGACATATAAATGGTTAACAGACACATGAAAAAATGTTAATCATCATTAGCCATCAGGGAGAGTCAAATCAAAAATCACATTGAGATTCCACCTTATACCAGTTAGAATGGCCAAAATCAACAAGACTGTAAAAAAGTATTAGAGAGGATGTGGAGAAAGGGGAACACTTTTACACTGTTGGTGGGAATGCAAGTTGGTGCGGCCACTTTGGAAAACAGTGTGGAGATTCCTTAAGAAATTAAATATAGAGATATCCTATGACACTGCAATTTCACTACTGGGTATTTACCCCAAAGAAACAGATGTAGTGAAAAGAAGGGCCATTGGTACCCCAATGTTAATAGCAGAAATAGCCACATTTGCCAAATGTGGAAAGGGCCAAGATGCCCTTCAACAGATGAATGGATAAAGAAGATATGGTCCATATATAAAATGGAGTATTATGTCTCCATCAGCAAGGATGAATACCCAACTTTTGTATCAACATGGATGAAACTGGAGGAGATTATGCTGAGTGAAATAAGCCAAGCAGAAAGAGTCAATTATCATATGGTTTCACTTACTTGTGGAACGTAAGGAATAACACAGAAGACACTGGGAGATGGAGAGAAGTGAGTTGGAGGAAATCAGAGGGGAAGACAAACCATGAGAGACTGTGGACTCTGATAAACAAACTGAGTGACGGTTTTGGAGGGTTTTGGATGGTGGGGGGTTTCATGAGCCTAGTGGTGGGTATTAAGAAGGGTACATATTGCATGGAGCACTGGGTGTGATGCAAAAACAATGAACTTGGAACACTGAAAAAATAAAATTAAGTTAAAAAAATAGAAAAACGATAATCAGTAGAACACTAACCCTAAAGTTAACTGCACTAGATAATAATTATCAAAGATTTTTAAGTAGAAAGCATTGTTGTAGGTAAAAGAGACTCCAATAATAATAAGAGGTTCATTGACCAATAAAACAGAATGCTTCTAAGTGTTTCACCCAATAATAGAGGTTTCAAAAGAGGTTCATGAATCATACTTTGTTAATATAACTTTTTTAAAAAAATTATTATTGTTTTTTAATTTTAGAGAGAGAGTAGGGGGAAGGGGCAGATGGAGACAGTTTTAAGCCCACTCTGCACTGAGCATGGAACTCTACCCAGGGCTCATGACTCTGAGATCACAACTTGAACTGAAACCAAGAGTCACATGCTTAACTGACTACACCACCCAGGCATCCCTGTTCATGTAACTCTAAAAAATGTATACTAAAATTAAGAATTATATTCAAAACACAATAAAAAGTTAAGACAAACTGCCAAATGGAAGAAGGTACTTACCCACTGTATAACCAACAAAATATTAACTCCCAATTTGTATTAAAATTTTTATAAAAATACAGAGAAAATAACCCAAAATGGGAAAACAGATAAAAGTAACAAAATTTTATTTCAATGAAGAGGAAATTCAGAGAAACCATAAACATTTTAACATATATTCAGCCTCATGAGTAATCAGGGAAATGCAAATTTAAAATATGACATCATTAAAAAAATAAAATAAAATATGACATTATTTTACACTCTGTGGACTGGCAAAAATTGAAGTCTGTATAATATATCAGGAGAGTTTAGAGCAGTGGAATTTTTATAAACTCCTAGTGAAAGCACAAACACTTTAAGAAAACAAATCAACATTTACTGAATTTTGGAGATCTACATAGCCAGCAATTCTTAGATATATACTCCAGAACTGCACCGGAAGATGTGTTTACTTTCTAAGCTGATGGACAACATTGATGTAGAAAAGCAACCACAAAGACAGATCTGGCAAATGAATTGATTCAGACTTCCAAAGAGTTATTAAAAGGGATATGGTGGGGAAAAGATGATCCCCCAGTTTTAAAATTTCCCTGCACTCACCCAGAATTTGTGTTGATGATACCATGCCCTCAGAAAGGCCACATTCTATAGAGAAAAACCAGACATAAACATATAATTACAAAATTATATGTTTGGAAACTAAAGATCACAATATTTGAAGAATAAAAGAGAGGAGCATGATTTAGATTTGGGGGATTCTTTAAGGAATGACTCAGGAAATGATAATAATGCTGCAGCTTAAAGAATAAGTAGATTATAGCTGGGCTAAAAGCAAGAAGAGGATGCCAGGGACATATAAAAAGACACAAGCAAATATTTGAGAATAGGAGATCATGACATAGAGAAGTCAAGTGCTGGATAAAAGTGAGTGGGTTTCTTGCTCTGGAGGTAAGACATGAGATTAGAGAGGGAGGGAGATTTTGATCAGGAAGAACCTTGTAGGCTAGATAAGAATTTTGGATATTAGGGGTGCCCGGGTGGCTCAGTTTGTTAAGTATCCCACTCTTGGTTTTGGCTCAGGTCATGATCTCATGGGTCTTGAGATTAAGTCCAGTGTCCTGCTCTGTGCTCAGTGGGAAGTCTGCTTGAAGATTCTCTCCCTGTGCCCCTACCCTAAGTCACTCACCAACACAGGTGCACTCTCTCTCATCAATCAATCAATCAATCTTTAAAAAAAAAGAATTCTGGATTTTATTCTAAAGGAAATCAGAATTAAATGCTTTTCAGCCGTGGAATAAATGGATCTGTGTGACAGATTCAGAGTAAGGGAGAAATCAGAAATCCAGCATGGTGCATATGAAGTTTGAGAGACTTCCAAGTAGAGGTTCAAGTAGGCAGCTAGAGATACATGTATGAACTTAGAATGCAAGGTCTAAGATGGAGTGGAAGTTTGGAAATTCTCAGCACATGTGAGACATGTGAATACACATTGTCTCTTAGAGATTGTTGATTGAAAAAAAAAAGTGAGCCCAAGATTGAGCCTTAATAACTTAATATTAGAGAAGGTACATAGAAGGCTGAACTACCAAAGGAGTCTGAGAAGGAGTGCTAAAGAAACAGCAGGAAGATAGGGAGAGGTTGTGTGTGTTAACAGCTAACCAGAATGTACACACTTATAAGTTTGTCTCTCAGTCCTGCTAGACCATTTGCCAGCTCTCTAAATTTCAATCAATAACTTGGAACACAGGTGAAAATATTGGGATGTTTTCTTTCTTTCTTTCTTTTAAATTTTATTTATTTATTTATTTGTCAGAAAGAGAGAGAGAGAAAGCACACAAAGAGGAAGAGAGGCAGGCAGAGGTGGAGAGAAAGGCAGACTCCCTGCCGAGCAAGGAGCCCAAAAATATTAGAATATTTTCCCCACAATTTTGTCCAAAATTTGTCTTTCATTTGATACAGAGCAGGGGACATTCTCTATTAAGTGAAAAAAAAAGGCAATCTATGTAATGGAGAAGACATTTTGGTAAAATTCACTTTCATTCATAGCAATATTGCTTCTTCCTCCCAGACCACCTTCTTCCACATCTTTAATAATGGAACCTCTGAAATTTTAGTTGGGCACATGGACCCAGAAGATTACATTTCTTATCCTCTTTTATATCTAAATATAGCCATCTGGCTAATATTTGGTCAAGGGAGTAGAAGAAATGTGTGAAATTTTCAAAATATTTCTTTAGATGGATGGGATTTGTGCTTTATTGTACATTTCCTCTGAAAAGAGGGCACAATGGGAGAAAGAGGAGCCATCTTGTGCCACAAGATGGAAATCTAATTTTCAATGAGACAGCACCAAGATAGAAGAGATATTCTTTGACACCAGTAAATCACCAACAAAGCTTTGGTCCACCTAGACAGAACTTAACTAAGGATAAAGAAATTCCTATCTACTTTAAGTTATAGTAATCTTGTTTTCTTTGTAACAGCTGCCCAATCTGTATTCATTCCTCATGCAGTTCTAGAGAATGAACTATTCTTCCCTACCTGTATTACCTTAGAAAATTGCTACATATCTCAAATGCTCCCCCACTTCAATGTCCATCTTAAAAAGCTTCTGACAAGCTCATCCAGTTTAGAAAACAAATCAACATCTTTATAGTTCTATAAAGCTTTATCATTAACCAGTTTATTGTTGTTAGCAGCCCATCATACCCTTTAAAAATATCCCTCAAGGTTAGGGACTTTATGAAAAATATCACTGCATCCTCAGTACCCAGTACTCAGTGGAATAAATTAATGTACTGATAGTAGCATTTGGATACTCAAACTTTAGCCCAGACCTTAAAAGATGCTTCTTTATGTACCCCTCCATACCCCAAATAGTACTTTAGTATTTTGTATAGTATGCACCTGTTCTTGCAAAGTATATTTTCTTATTTGCTAAGAATTTATTTAATGATCAGTAGGTATAAGGAAGAAGAAAAAGTTGGTTTTAGATTACAGCTAGGTAGTGGCCATATGAGGACTGAACTTAAGGTTTAATCTGGGCAATGAAGGTAAAAGGATATCCATGAGGTAAAGAACAGTGAACGGTTAGAGGATTGATGGCTGCTGGGTTACTGGCATTGGGGTTTTGGAGCAAATGAGTTCAAAAGATGAGATGTTTTGGTTAGTAATTGAAATGCATAGTTATTGATCATGGTAAGGTCCATGGAAGTACCATGGGAGTGAGTAACTAAGGAAGTGTGGAAAACAGGAGTGCTGCTGGAGAGGAAGAGTGCTACTTACATAATAAGTCCAATCATCTACTTACATAATAAGAACAAGAATGGTGTCATAAAGAAAGAGTAAGGTCACTAAGATCATGAAGACATGAGAGGCAATTATGTGAGGGTGAATGGCAGTAGCAAGGTATTAATCTGATGACATAGGATTCAAATATAGGAGGTTTTAGGAGAAGTGAAAGGAGAACAGGAATGGACAAAAAAATAGACATTCTGTATATGCATAAATTAGATGCAAAGAACACATGCTTAAATTAAAAAAAAAAAAACAACATAATGTAGAGAAAGACAAATACAAATAGGCATAAACAAACAGTTTGTAAGATAAAATAGGGATAAATGGTAAGAATCCCAAAGAAGATGGAGGGGATAGGAGAGTTCTTAGCTGGTCAGATGACTGTGGGCTCTCTGGATGTTGATTGAAGACCATTAAAGCTGACTCTTGAGAGATGTTTTCACACATTTTTAGGAGAATCTCCTTGTTGAGGACTGGGATACTCTCTTCTTTGGTTTCCCCAGCCAGGCTGATGCAATCTCTATTGTGATTCTATAATGGTGGGCCTTTACAAAACTTGTCATTTGAGGTCATGCCAATAATTTTTTAGGATATTGGAATGCATAATTCTTTTCAAATTTATGATATGTCATCTCTTCTAATGTTTATCACCAGTGAGACAAAGAAGCAAAGGATAAGGTTCTCATTCTCATTTCCAGACTTATTTCATATGGTCTTTAAAATTCAAAAAATGTCTAAATAGGCAATTCAGTCTGTTTTCCAGACTTTAAACAATCTCCCAAATAGAATTGTTTATAACATAGTTTGTGTTTTAGGAGTCCATTCTGTTATTAAATTGAATTATTTTAAGTTATTGGATTATAATAAATTTAAATATGATTAAATGTTTGACACAAGAAATAATTTACAGCCAAGTACCAGAAGTTTAACCAAATGGATTCAAGAAATATATCTTGGATCAATAAATTATTCTATGATGATATAAATAAAGAATATACCTTTATTCCATTCCTCTGATTAAATATGTGGTGCATATTTCCAAACATTATAGGAAAATAGTCATCTTCGGTTTTTTATATCCAGACAATGAAATGACAGCCAATTCTGTTGAAAAGGGAAAAGCATATTCTAAATGTAATATGTTTCCAGTCCATGGCCGCAAAAATAGTTTTTCATTTGTTCTGTTTTAATGTTTTTAGCCTTTACTACCTCACAGTTAAGAATTTCGTAAGTCATATGTTTTAGCTATTAAAATAAGTATTTTAAAGAATAATTGAAATATTTTAGGAAATTACATTTTATTTCTATCCTGCGCTTTTACTTCCTAAAACCCTTGACTTAATTTAAGTAAAATTTTAGTTTTTCTTGAATTTCTGTATTAATGGATTATTTTTACCTATTTTGAAATTGTCACATTTAAACACAGTTTGTTTTAGGTTTTCTACTCTAACATGCTTACATGATCATTTTAGATAAACATAAATACAAAGAAGTAAAGACTACTGTGAAGATACTCTTGTGCTTAGCACCAGTATAAGTTTTGATAATACTGGGGCATAATTTCATTCTGAATTATTTCTTTTTAAATGTTTTCTAATTTTCTTGAGCAGAGTTCCAGTAGGTTGTGAATTATACTTTATCAATATGAAAATATTATTTTATATTACTTCCCAGTTCAAGTGTAAAAAAGGAGGTGTTCAATGCAGCTGTTGTCAAAAAGAAAGAGCCACTTACTTGGCAAAGTTGTTGAAACCAATTCTATAGATGAGCCTCATGGTCTATTTCTCAGTAATAGAAATCTGAGATCTGGGCTCCTACCTGACTTGGTTCCAAGTGATGGTAAACTTTTTGTCATATGGTGGAGTGGCAAGTTGTTTACTTGAAGATGGCCTAGGTCCTAAACATTTCCTTCAACAGCCCAATGTTTTAATTCAACAGATAATTAGTGAGTATTTGCTATGTGACAATCACTCCGTGGAGTGAGGGAAAAGTTAGGCTGTTGTGACATCTCCAGCCAAAGGTACCTCCTTATTTTTAATGTTTATCGAGTATGATACATTGGTTTTGGCTACTGAATAAAACTAATTTAAGTAATTAAATTGCCAGCATGGATTATTTTTATCTTGAATATATTATGTTCAATAAAGAGATTTAGATTCCATATTCTGGTTAATATATGTTAGTTGTAAAATATGGAGTAAATTATTAATGCTTCTGGATGTATATATGTATATGCGTGTATTTATTTATTTGATTTTTTAAAAAGATTTTATTTATTTTTTGAGAGAGAGAGAGGGTGCACAAATTGAGGCAGGACAGAGGGAGAGAGAGAAGCAGACTCCCCATTAAGCAGAGAGCTTGATACAGGGCTGGATGCCAGGACCTGAGCAGAAGGCAGATGCTTAACCCATTGAGCCATCCAGGTATCCCTGTATAATTTTTTTTAATGCTTCTGTATTTAATCTATTAAATGAGACAAAAATATAGAAAATGTCTATTACAATATCTGGATCAGAGTAAGTGTCCTTTAAATATAAGCTATTTTTAAATTTTTATTTATTTATTTATTTATTTAAATTTATTTTTTATAAACATATAATGTACTATTAGCCCCAGCGGTGCAGGTCTGTGAATTACCAGGTTTACACACTTCACAGCACTCATCATAGCACATACCCCACCACCCTTTCCCTACCCCCTCTGCTTGGCCACTCTTAGTTTGTTTTGTACATTAAGAGTCTCTTATGATTTGTCTCCCTCTCGATACCATGACTCATTTGAATAGTATGATCCCATTTGGGAAAAAATAAAAATTTTTAAATTCTAAATATAAGCTATTTTTTACTGATTTGTTATTAAAATAACAATAATTTTCTGTTTATCTTAATTGATGATCAAATGTATATATACATTTCCCTCAATATTTAACAAATATCTCTTGATTATTTCAAAAATTTAAATACATTTGACTTTTTGTAGTGGAGTTATTTAATTTAAATTTTAAAAATCAAATGGTATATTGGATTCCAAATATGAGTGAGATCATATGGTATTTGTCTTTCTCTGACTCACTTATTTCACCTAGAATGATACACTAGTTCTATCCACATCATTGCAAATAGCAAGATACCATTCTTTTTGATGGCTGAATGATATTCAGTGTATGTATACATGTATGCATGTATAAATATATGTATACATATATGTATTTAGATATGCTAGATGTGTGGTGTGGTGTGGAGTGATGTGTGTGTGTATGTATGTATGTAAATATACACACATATGGTATACATTATATACCACATTCTTTATGCATTCATCAGTTGATGGACTTTGGGCTCTCTCCATAATCTGGCTATTGTTGATAATGCTGCTATAAGCATAAGGGTGCATGTACCCCTTTGAACCAGTATTTTTTTGTCCTTTGGGTAAATACCTAGTAGTGCAATTGCTGGATTATAGAGTAGTTTCATTTTTAACATTTTGAGGAACCTCCAAGGTATACTCCAGAGTGTCTGCACCAGTTTGAATTCCCACCAAGAGCATAAGAGGATCCCCCTTCCTTCACATCCTTGCCAAAACCTATTGTTTCTTGTGTTGTTAGCCATTCTGACTTGTGTGAGGTGATATCTCATCGCAGTTTTGATTTATGTTTTACTGACAATGAGTGATGTTGACCATCTTTTCATGTATCTGTTAGCTATCTGGATATCTTCTTTGGAAAAGTGTCTATTCATGTCTTCTGCCCATTTCTTACCTGGATTATTTGTTTTTTGGTGTTGAGTTTGGTTAGTTCTTTATATATTCTGGATACTAACCCTTTATCAGCTATGTCATTTGCAAATATCTTCTCCCATTCCATAGGCACCTTTTAGTTTTTTGATTATATCCTTTGCTGTGCAGAAGCTTTGTGTGTGTGTGTGTGTGTGTGTGTGTGTGTGTGTGTGTGTAAGTTAGTCACCACACAGTACATCATTAGTTTTTGATGTAGTGTTCCATGATTCATTGTTTGCATATAACACCTAGTGCTCCATGCAATCTGTGCTCAGCACTAGTCTCACCCATCCAATTCCCCTCCCATCTAAAACTCTCCATTTATTTCCAGGAGTCCATAGTCTCTCATGGCTCGTGTCCTATTCCAATTTCTGCCCCTTCATTTTTCCCTTCTCATAACGTCCTCTATGCCATTCTTTATGTTCCACAAATAAGTGAAACCATATGATAATTGACTTTCTCTGTATGACTTATTTAACTTAGTATAATATCCTCCAGTTCCATCCAAGTTGATGCAAAACTTGTGTATTCATCCTTTCCGATAGCTGAGTAATATTCTGTTGTGCATATGGACCACATCTTCTTTATCTATTTATCTATTAAAGGACATCTTGGCTCTTTCCACATTTTGGCTATTGTGGACATAGTTGCTATGAACATTGGGATTTAAGAAAGAAAAAAGATGAACATATGGGAAGGGAGAAAAGAAAAGAAGGAGAGAGGGAAACAAGCCATAAGTGACCCAACAATAGAGAACAAACAGGGTAAACAGAGGGAGGTAGAAGGATGGGCAAGATGGGTGATGGGGATTAAGGAGGGCACTTTTTGTGATGAGCACTGTATATTATATGTAAATGATGAATCACTGAATTCTACTCCAGGAACAAATATTGCACTGTATGTGAACTTACAAAACTTAAATTTAAAAAATAGGGGAAAATAAATAAATAAATAAGAGTATTGGAAGTATCTCAAGTAATAATCTTACTAAATCTCCTTTCTGACACATACATATGTTAGGAGTTCCCTTTCCAAAAAGAGACAGCTTATGTATTTACATATATATGAAAAGTTTCAGAAATAATTTTGTCAAGGACATGTTGGTTCAAAGATTAAGTTCTAAAGCAAGTAAAATTGCTGGGGAACTAGACAAATTACATGGTTAATGAAGAACAAAGAACTTCAAGAATTATTTTCTGCAATTTTCTAGTGAAAAGTATTGTTTTCAATTCTTGATACTCTAGGTCCAAAGTTCCCTATCCACAATCCCAAAACCCAAAGGGTTCTAATAACAGAAAAATTGGTTCCTAAACGATGTGCTGGCAAAACCTGACATGACCCAAATTCGATCAGTGCCAAAACTAACAGGAAATAACTTTCAATTTGCCCCATGTAATATAAATATTTATAAATATTGGCAGACATAATAAGCTTAATTATACAATGCTGCTCCATACCTCACTAGAGATAATAGGTCAAATATGATATCTGCCACTAATTATCTTTCTAAAATCTGCCAAACTCTAAATTAAAAAAAAATCAAGCTAAAAGCCCACATGTCTGATAAAGGATTAAGATATTATTAATTATTAATTAAATACATTATAACATAATATAATATTAATAATGTATTATTAATGTGTTAGTATTAACAGAGTTTTTATAAACTATAAATAAATAGAAAGCACTATTGTTTCCTTCTAAAAATTTTTTAGACACTTTAAGAATGTCTCATTATCACTGAGTAAATAAAATATATTTTTTCATAATTCCTCAAATTGTTAAATTGTATATAAAACCTTATTTTGCAAAATCAGGAAAAATTGTGCCAAAATTTAAGTTTCTGTATTTGTAACATCAATTTCAGTTGGTACTTTCCATGCCTATGTGGATAAACTGATTCATTTCACATGCGTGTTTTAGCTTTTTTCTTTGTAGATCCTCCTGTCAAATAGAAAATGAAATGTAGGAATTTCTTTTTTATTAACATGTAATGTATTATTTGTTTCAGGGGTACAGGTCTCTGAATCATCAGTCTTACACAATTCACAGCACTCACCATAGCACATATCCTCCCCAAAGTCCATCACCCAGGCACCCTATCTCTCCCACCACCCTTCCCACCAGTACTCTCAGTTTGTTTCCTGAGAACAAGAGTCTCTTAAGGTTTGTCTCCCTCTCTGATTTCATCTTGTTTTGAGATGTAGAAATTTCTAAATAGTTCATTAAACATCAGCTCACAGGCTGCAGCATTAATTACAATTAAAATGCAAATATATTAAATATATATGAATTTCATTGTCTAACACTTAAGTTGTTACCATTATTAGCAACATTAACAACATGCATTTAGGGGCTCCTGGTTGGCTCAGTCCCTTAAGCATCTGCCTTCAGCTAAGGTCATGATCCTGAAGTCCCAGGATCTAGCCCCACATCAGGTGTCCTGCTCAGCAGGGAGTCTGCTTCTCCCTCTGCCCTTTGCCTTCCTCATGCTCTCTAGGCCCCTGGCCCCCCCAGTCTTAAAAAATGTGTATGTTAAAGTCTTTCATCTTATGACAAATTAATAAACATAATTTTGTACATTCCAGGTCAGATGTTTATCAAAGGTAATGTCTCACATTAACATGTCTACAATAATAAGAATATAGATTTTTTGGTTCATAGTGGTATTTAACATTTGATCATTTTAATATCAAATCTATATAGATTGCTTTATACTTTATAATTGTTAATGTAATATCTGATTATTGTATGAAAATAAAATAGTTCTGAAAGTTTCACAACTAATTTAAGCTTTCTCTAATTTCTACTTTATCCTACTCTCTACTTGCTCTCCAGACACAATGACTTTTAATTCTTATAGATTTTCTTCTGTAGTTGTTTCTCAGTATGGAAAACAATTATATACACACATGTATGTGAAAATATAGATGATATATGTATGTATCTATAATTTTTGCTTATTGTGCTCTGATGTAATATGCAACTGATGAATTATTGAACACTACATCTGAAACTAATGACGTATATATGTTGGCTCATTGAATCTAAATTAAGAAAGAAAAAAAAGAAAAGAAGACATCTGGTTCTACCTAAGACCTACTAAATTAGAATCTACATTTCAACAAGGTCTCCAGGGGATGTGTATGCACGTTCACTTTTGAGAAGCTTTGGTCTAACCTGCAGTGTTGCTATCCCTTTGTGTATTGTCTTATTCGTTGGGCTGGAAATGCAGTGACTCTCTTAGAACTTGAGAATCATGTTCTTTGATTCTGGGAAATGTCTTTTTATAATTTCTTGATAATTCCTTCTCTGCCATTTTGTCTCCTAATTGGAACGTCTTCTAAATAGATATGGAAACTTCAGGATTGATCCTCAAAGTCCTTAGCTTTTCTGTTTTCTCTCTTTTCATCTTATCTTTTCTCTTTCTAGGAAAGAGATCTTCCAATGCCATTGGACTTTTTCTTAGTTGTCATTTCAGTGAGGCCTTTCTTTTTCTGATTATTTCTTTACATCTCATTGTCCATAACCTAATTTTAAGGCACACAAACCCACATAAGATGCTGAAAAATATATTTTTTAATTCCAGAAACAAGTGTGACCTGCTAAAAATCAGTTCCCTGTTACAAAATAGAGGAATAAAGTATAAAGTGGTTGGCAACTAGATGCCTCTACCACAAGTTCCAAATAACTAGCAACTAATTTCAAACAATTAATAACAACTAATTTCAGATGAAATTATCATATCATATCATGTTATATAATCATATTTCAGATAAGATTATCATATCATCTATTTATATGTTTGATTTACACCTAAACACAAGCCTTCTTGTCTTGAAGTAAATTAAATGGGGGCTAGTAAGTGCAGAGAAAATTATTTTAAATAGGATAATTGTTTGAAAATGAAAACCTCTGAACCAAATACAATTTCAATTTTTAAATTCAGGATAAAGCTTCAACTTAGAGTTAATCAACCCCATACTTTCTAAAGTATGTTAAGATCCATTAATATAATCAAATTATGTTTGCAACAAATTGCAGTTGAAAGGTTGAAATTTGCATAGGTTAGAGTACAGTGTACCGATTGCTTTTACTCCTCTGACCAAAGTCTGACTCCTTTATCATTGAAAGAATTATACCCTTTGCTCAGATTTTGGAAGAACACATGTGTACATGTGAAGGAGAAAGGATAAGTCGCCTTGTAAGTTTTGTGGGTCGAACCAACCTCCCTCACCAGTATGGTGACATGTCATAGTCCTTCCCCCCTCACTTCATGAATTTATTCAGTTTACATTTCTGTCCTTCCATTTGGCCAGCTTTTGACTGAAACAACAGGAATCTTAGAATAATTTGTATTTACATACAAACTCTGTCATGTGGCAGTGAAACAATCCTATAACCCTAAAAAATTAAACTTCTCTTTAAGAGAAAGTATCAGTGGAAGATGCAAACCTAAACATCACTTAAAATATTTCACATTATTCCTGAATGTAAAACCCTCATCAGATTAGCTAGATAATATTTTTAAATGTTTACAGAGTTTCTTAATCATATTGAATTAATACCAGTTTTTCCAGCTACTAAAATATTTAAGTTAGAAAAGAATTGTGGTTAATGGATAGCAACATAACATGACTTGAAGTTTAAAGAAATTTAAAAGGAAATTGATTCAAATATATTCTCAGTAAGCTCATTTATATTTGTCATTGTTGCATTTAAAATGTAATGTCCTTTCTCCCAAAATTCATATAAACTCTAAAAATTTAGAGATTCTATTCATAAAGTTTAGCATCACTTAATTTATATTTACAGTGTAACATAATAAACTTTGTATTTATAATACTATGTCTATTATATAATCCATCGATTAGCTATTTTTATTGCAGGTAAAATGATGAACTATAGAAGTTTCAATAACACATACATCTTCAGTCATGTCTGATCTTTTTGAGATATTAAAAAAAATTAAAAGGACTGAGAGGAGTAGTAAAATTTAGCTGGGTTTGTCCATAGTACTGGAAACTATTGCTTCTGGCATAGCAATTAAAATTGATGTTTGCGACTGCCAGAAATAATGAAGTTTTGGATTTATGATGAGGCATCAAGCGTCATGCCCATATTTTATTTTTAAAGGTGAAAGATTTACAGTTGATGAGGCTTGAATTAATGTGGCTCATTCATTCCAGAAATATGGGAGTGAAGGAATGTGAATTCAAGGCCAAAAAATGCCATTGTGTCCAGGTGGAAGTGGAACAATAAAAAGGAAGCTACTAATGGGGTGGTTTATTTCAAAATGCTTCATGTTAAATGTATAAAACCCTCAGTTCTTCGATAGCAAAATCAGAAAACTTAACTTAGAACTATGCATTTATGTTGTTATAGTCTTCATCTTTATTTTCACTACAGAGATGAAATCTCACAGCTAGGTGCTCTTCTTCACTAAATTTCCAGAAAATTCTCTACTCCCCCGACAAGCCAACTGACATTAAAAATAATGTTTCAGGAAAAAACTGGCCCCGGTTTTCTCTTCTTTCCCCCTTTATTTTCCTGCCACTTTTCTCCTAACATGTTTATTTGCGGCACGATTTCTATCATAACATTCTGTTCTCTTCCTCTGAGGGGAAAAAAAATCAACCAGACATCTATAATAGTTATTATTTAATTATTTTTTTCTCACATTTTTCCAAACTTTTACTGCTTCCTATGTGTGGAGGCAAATGAATTTAAGTCATTTTCCTGAAAAAATTTCAGAAACTATTTTCTTTGTGTCTCAGATGGCTGCCTGGGTTTTCTGAGATAGTAACAAGTATGGCTGCCTACAATTAGAATCAAGAGACTCAAGGACACAGTACTATGTTCACTGCTACCCAGAGGTTTTCAAGAAAAAAGAAATTATTCTTTATTTTTATTTTTTTAAGAAAATATTTTATTTATTTGTTTGAGAGAGAGAGAAAGAGAGAGAGAGAGTGCTAGTGGCAGGAAGGAGCAGTGGGAGAGGGAGAATCCTAAGCAGGCTCCACACCAAGCCTGGAGCCCAATGTGGGGCTTGATCTCACAACACTGAGATCATGACCTGAGCCAAAATCAAGAGTCTGATGCTTAAATGACTGAGCCACCCAGGTGCCCCTATTTTCACATTTTATATGTACACAAGTGTGTACATTTTATATGTAAACAAATGATACTAGACTAAAATCCCTGAAGCACGTATATGTTATTTCTGTAGGAAATACTAATAGATTCACACAAGTTAATTTATATAGAGGTAGATAAGTACATAGTATTTTTGAACCAGTAGACAGAAATGCACTGAAAACTGGCACATTATTTCTTCAATGAATATTTGACATAAGATTTTAAAGAAATCCAAAATATTCCTATCAAACTGAATAGAAGTTTATATCATTATTTTTAAAAGACTTTATTTATTTATTTGACAGAGAGAAAGAGATCACAAATAGGCAGAGAGGCATGCAGAGAGAGAGACAGGGGTTGGGGGGGAAGCAGGCTCCCCACTGAGCAGAGAGCCTGATGAGGGGCTCAATCCCAGGACCCTGAGACTATGACCTGAGCCGAAGGCAGAGGTTTAACCCACTGTGCCACACAGGAGCCCCCAGGTTTATATCATTATTAATAAAATTCCTCCTGCTGCCTGTTATTTTTAGCAGGCAGCTATGTTATTATTTTGAACTGAGCTTTGAGTGACTCTGTAAAGTTAACATATGTATATATACATGTAACACATATACATATAGAAATGTTAGTAATGTGCTGTTCCCTGGGGTATGTTATTGTTTGTGACATTCTCTCTTATCAATTACATGTATCCTCCCCAGACAGAGAAAGCTAAGCTCCGGAAGGAAGGAAGGGCAGGCAGAAATGCAGAGAGAAGTGGTCAGAGGTTGTGTATCTCCTACTACCAGTGATTGCAAGCTTTGGGGATGAAAGAAGACCTATTCCTGGGAGACATGGAACTGTGGATTCCTTCATAGGTCAACCTGGGCCCTAGAACTCCCATTGTTTTTGATGAATCCCTTTCACATCGCATAGAAATCTAAAAGGTTTCCACCTTACCATCTCTTTTTTCTCCTTCACTTGGGGTCACTTTCTATCTTGGACTCATATCTCTCCCAGCCTTGTCCAGCTTCTGTTTCTTTTTATATAAGCATTTCCTCTAATAAAATCTTTGTACATTTAACCATGTCTCAATGTTGCTTCTCAGAGGATTCAGACAAATACACTAGCTAGTCCATGTGTTCATCCACTAGCTAGTCCATGACTTGGTGCCTTTATTAACATCTGGCTTCTGGAGAGCTTAAGAAGAAACTTGTTTGCATGGTACTGAGATGCTGGGACATGCCCAGATATATTTGTCAAGCCCCCTAGAAATGTACATAACAAAATGAATTTTAATGTATGCAACTTAAAAAATCAGTCAGAATGTTGCAGATTTCAAGATGAATTGCAAAGTGTGACAAATGAGTCTAAGTGTGTCATCAACATATGATACTACCTCTTTGAAAGGGGTGGGGAATAAGGAAGGAGCCAATCTGTAACTTCAGATAGAAGCATTTTGACTAGGAACTAAAAGGAAGAAGACAAAAATGTGTATAAATACTACACTCTAATTGACAGGTTTGGTTCCCATGAGAGTTTGTGTTAACAGCTCTGAGCCTGCATTAGGTGTATACTGGGGCTGAACAAATTCATGGATGGTGGGTGATGGGAGCCAGGTCTCTCACTGTTCTGGAGGGAAGTAACAGATAAGCCAGGTGGAGGTAGGCTAGATGGACACCTATAGAACTGACTTGGAGTGGCTACATTAATAAGAATTCTGTATGGCTTAATTTATATCAGAAAGATAGGTCCCAAATAATTTTAGATATGTGTCCACAAGGGTTCATTTGCATGCATATATTTCCTTGCTCTTCCCACTGGAAAGCCTAAAGCAGTGATACAACTGTAGCAATAAGGCACTTGGACTCAGACCTTGATTTTAAATAGGGCTTCTTCATGAAATGGCTGATTCCAAAGCTGGGCAGGAAATATACATAATAAGCTTGGATCCTCTAGTAGTGACTGAAAGTAAGGGGTTACTCAAAAAACAAAATGATGGGATCCTGAAAATGAGATGCAGCAAAGAATTGGAAAGAACTTCCAGTGCCCAAAGCTGGAATAAATTGAGTTTTCCAAAGTACAAAAGAAATACCCATGAATCCATCCTGATATAAATAAATGAGTAAATACACAAATGAGAACTAAAGGACAAATCTTCCATATGGAAGAACTCAAAACAATAAAGCAGACACTTACCCTTCCAGGAGGTGGAAAGTAACCTCCAGCATGGGCTGGAGTTAATGAGTCTCATCCAAAGAGTAGTGTGCTGGAAATGGAGTCCCTCCTCTGAATTGCCCTCTGCAGAAGCAGGCTGCTGTGTCAAGGTTATGGATTATGACCATCCCTCCCCTCAGCCCCAACCAACAGCAGGCTATGCAAGGGATAGGCTGGAAGACAGAATCCCACTCTTTTACCTCAAGTGCAACAACATGGAAGGTTATGACAGCTCCAAATTTTTCTGTCGGATTTGCTGGAAATGCTCTTGTAACTGCATCAAAGTCCAACTTCTCCCTCTGCTCAGTCCTGCTTCCCTCCTTCCTTCTATACATGTTCTTCCAGGCAGGCCTCCTTAGGAAAGCTTCTCTATGCATATCTCAAAGTAAGCCCTCTGGAGCCTGATTGAAGACATTCTGCCTTGTCAAAAAGGAGGAGGCAGAGAGAATGTATGAGGCAGAAGCAGGCAAAGATGAAGATCTAAGTAAGATGAATGGAGTAGATACCATGGTGACACAGGGTGACAACATGGAGAAGTGAAGAATGACATGTAGATCTTACTAGTCTAGAGTGGAGGTACAGAGAATGTAAGACAGGAGATGGGCATATCTGAGAGAATGGAGATAGACAGTGTGGAAGACCACAGGCAGGAGCTGATCCTGAATGTGGATGGAGCCTCTGCTCTCACAGCAAACAGGACTCCCTAATGCCCTTGAGTAAGCTGCAAGGGCAGCTGTTCAACTACTCAGCTTTGGCCACTGCTCTTCTATCTCTAAAGTGACCTGTCCCTGTCATCATGTAAAGGGGCACTTTGGCCCAGCCCATCTGTCTTAATAGTTTAATAGTCTTAACTCCAGTTTAACAGGAATATAAATATTATAGCAAATTTTCCTCAAGTTTAATAATTCTTTCAGGACCTAAACTGACCCTGAAAATAATGGAGTTATTTATCCTAGGGGAGAGGAAAATAAAAATTAAGAAAATGCTGGAAAGTATACAGGAAATTTAATTACCCTGGTGCATAAATTGAGTCCATAGCTATTAAGGTGAAACTTCATGTAATATAAAACATAGACTAGATTTTGTTAGACTCATGTTCCCCTAAGGGAACACACTCAGCTGAGACTCATGGGCAATTCTGCAGAAGGCAGTAAGAGTCACTATATTCCTACAGGCTGGGATAGAGAGGGGAGCATATTCGAAGGGATGAGGAACAGAGTCATGATGGGCCAGTGGTTGTAAATACAGGCAAATCTAGTTTCCCAGGGAGAACCTTGTGACTAGAGAAACAACTCAATTAAGATGAGAATTCAAGATCCTGAAAGGCTGATGTCATGTACATCTCACTGTACTCTTACCTCAATTAAATTATAGGCTCAAACCATACTTTTCTCATTAGTGGGTATTTTCATCTGCAGTAAAGAAAAATAAAAAAAAGACTGTATCTTATTACAGACTTTTTACCAAATTCTATTTCTGTGTTGGGTATAATCTAATTATTGAAGAATATGGTTAGAGAAAGGACCCTAAAAAATATCATTCTGCTAAAATAAATTTATTTCCTAATTGAGTTCCACAAAAAATAATTTAATCTGTAAGTAGAATCAAGAATGTCCCAAATTCTCATATTGAAAACTGACCCAGAGGTCATGAAAGTGTTCCAGAAGGAAATGTGAAAGTCCTAGAGTCTTCAAGCCCCAGCAAGCAGGCATGATTTTGCCTACTTCAAAGATTTTCAGCTGAAAGGCATTTTTCAACATAACACTAAGCAATTCCTTTGCATGTGGGAGGGTGGTGGCTTTGTGCTAACTTTCCTAAAATGAAATAAAGGGATATGAATGGTCTATAATTTCCTTCTTCCTTCCCCTGTTTTTAGTAATCAAATTATGCTTATAATAAAATCAATTACAGAGTCCTTAGTTTTGAAAGATTTTATGTCTCCTGTAGAGAGTTGTTCCAAACCCAATACTTTTGTGTTAAGCCTTTTGTGTCATTGTCTGTCCATTTTCAACATTAAGACTTTGGAAATAAAAACCTTCACTGACAAATTGTTCAAATTTGCATATATATATATATATATATATGTTAATTTTAAATATTCCTATGACCACTAAATTTATTTGTTAACTTTTCTCTTATAAAACTCAAAAAATGTTGGAGTAAAACATTAATAATGGGAAAAAAATAACTATGATCCTGTGTTGACATTATCAGGTTGTTCTAAATTTAACTGATATGTTTTCATAAATATCCCTGTTAGTTTTACTTTGTAAATGTATATGACTCAAACTTCACTTATTTCTTTCCAACTTTACCTGAAGTTTTTAGAATAATAAATGTTTTGTATAAGAGATAGCTATTTCCAAGCATGCAAAAACAATCTCTAGAATATGTACCATGTACTAACCACCAGTCAGGGCATTTCCTTTTTCTTCTATTTAATTCATTTTTCCTCCCTCTCCTTCCATCCATTTTACATTTTATCATATGCACAGCTCTTGTATTAGAAAAAGTATGGTTACATAACTAAGGAAATACAAATCAACTCATCATATCTAATTTTATTGAGTTTAATATTAGGAATAGAAAATAATAAAATTGGTCTGCATCTTAAAATGCTTTGAATTGTCTTGCCAATTTTTTAACTAATTATTCTAAAATTGGATTTAGTTTTACAACTAACATCATGATTCCCAATTTTTTCCACTACTCCTCATTTCGAAGTATACCAGAAACACACCAGTCTGAAAAAAGTGTCTTGGACAATCTTACATCTAAAATTACACTTAGAAGGGACAGAAGAAGACACAAGATTAAAGCTCTATAAAATTAAACAACATGACACAGTAGATCTTTGTTTTCTGGAAGACCTTTCTTCCATAACTATTGGGCAATTTTCAATACAATTTTCATTGGAGGAGTTCTGTGCTGTTTCTACCACCACACATTTTAAAAATGCTTTTTCTTGTTCAAAGCTCTCTCAGAAAAAAAATATGGCTTATTGATTCTCAGAGTAATCCAGAGAACACAAATTATGATATAAAATGAAAGTGTAGCTTTTTTCCTAGTATAAATATATCTTTTTCTCTGTGTTCAAGAGAGCAATGACTAGATACAGCAAAGATATCTTCATTTAACAGAGGAAAAGAGGTAAGTCATAGGAATAACTCTGTAATAGTGGAACTCCCAACATCACTCAGTAAGATATGGGGGAACTTTCCTCTGAAGGGTAGTGATGGCATGGAAAGAGTTCAGGATTAGGATAGGGTTAACTTAGGTCCTGGCTCTGTCACTTACTAGCCCTGAATAAGAAAAAGGCATTTTTAGTCTTTTTCTGAGCCTTAGTGAACTTACTTGTAATAAAGGTATAGTAATATCTTACATGATTATTTTGATAATCAAATGAAACACTGAAGATTAAGCATGAAATAAGTGTTCGATACTAATCTCTGTATGTCTACTCAAAGGGCTCTTCTCACCATCTTTAAAGGGTGGGGTGCTTCATCTAGCCTTGCTCTGGCTGAAGAGTCAAGTATGTGTAATTTGAAGTAACTTGTACATTTACTGGTTGAGTGCCTGCCTAGGGTCAGACATTATTTCCACAAACATGTTAAGTGATAACTAATTTAATCCTGAGAATTACCCTATGAAATAGGTTTCATGTTAGCCCCAATTTTCTTAGCACAGGAAAGCCAAATAATGTGCTTGACCTGACATGACTAATTAGGAGGTGGAAACTGATTTTAAAGCCAGGGACTTTAGTCATTTTCTCAAGAGATGGAACTTACGGTTCATAATTAAAATAATTTTTAAAGTTCTTTTATCCTTCGGGCATATCCAGTCAAAGTGTATAGTCCAGTTACAATACTTTAAAGTTCTTGAGACATTATCTTGTCATGTGTTTATACTACTGACTAAATACATATTAGGTTCATTTTAAAATTTTTATTCTTTTTCATATATTTTTAATTGTGTTATGTTAGTCACCATAAAACACATCATTAGTTTTTGATGCAGTGTTCCAAGATTCATTTTTTATGTACAACACCCAGTGCTCCATACAATATGTGCTTTCCTTAATACCCACCACCAGGCTTGCCATCCCTAAGATTGTTCTTTTATTTAATTTTATAATTACATAAAGTATCTCAAGGTCCCCCAAATTAAAAAAACTATATTTTTTAAAAACCTGATTTCTAACTTTTCCCCTTTCAGCCTATTCTATTTCATATCTTATAAATAACATTGTTGAAAATTTTATTTAAAAACAATGAATATTTTATTTACTTTAAATCCCTAAGTTTTTGCTATTTTAATATATATTTTTAAAATACAAAATATAAACTAATTAATAAATAGATATTATAGAATGATTTGTTATGAGAGCTTATCTTTCCTATCATGCATTTTTTAAGGATTGATTTTTTAGATCAATCATGCATCTATTTAAAATTTAGTAGGCTATGCATAAACTAAAACAGTTTTCATTCTTATAAGTTGACTCAAAATCCATGTAGCAAAACTTGAGGAGCTGATAAATGGTACTTTCTCAATTACTAAAGGATTTCCGAAAAGACTAAGGTCTCAAACATCCAGAACAATATTAAATACTGTTAATTACTACCCTCTTATATGAAAATAAAAATAACGAAGACATCATGGCTTTGAAATTACATGAAATCCCTATAAAATATGACTTTTAAACTTCCATTGTCTATTTTTATTTTTAATACAAGCCAGTATATGCCTCTTTTTAAAAAATAAATAATGACAAACTATACACTCTTTTTTCCAGCCTGGTCTGTTCCCTTTTGCATGGATGTATTAGCATCTTTCCAACAGTTTCCTATAGATGGACATCTATGTTGTGTTCAATTTCTGATATTACAAATAACTTTGCTTTGAATAACCTTATATAGATATAGTGCTTGTTTTTGATAGCATATTTCTGAGACAGATTCCTAGAAATAGGACTATACATCAAGTGGTAAACAGATATGTAATTTTTCTAGATAGTTCGAAAGTTCCCATCATGGGAATTGAATCATTTGCATTGTCATCAACAATGTACAGCAGTGCTATTTACCCTCAGCTTCTTCCACAGAGTGTGTTGTGAAACTTCATATTTTTCATTTTTCCTATTGGTGAGTAATAGTATTTCAGTGCAGTTTTCCTACTTTTCCAAATGATTAAGAGATGTATATTTCTATTTTTTTAAATTTATTTTTTATTTATTTTCAGCATAACAGTATTCATTATTTTTGCACCACACCCAGTGCTCCATGCAATCTGTGCCCTCTCTAATACCCATCACCTGGTACCCCAACCTCCCACCCCCTGCCCCTTCAAAACCCTCAGATTGTTTTTCAGAGTCCATAGTCTCTCATGTATTTTTATTTTTACAAAACATCTGTTTTTTCTCTTTCCAGTTCTCTGATTTTTTTCTACTTGATTGATTTTTTTCTTTATTTTTAAAAGCAAAATTATTCTCATGAACTTTTCATGAAGTAATATTTTTATTTTTTGACAAATCTTTATTGCACGCTTACTTTGCCTCATGAACTGTACAAAGTATTGGGAAACGTGCCTTTGTTTCACCTTCAGTGGAAAATGGGAAGAAATTCAGAGTTATTTTTCAATCATTATTAAAAGTTCATATCTGAATAAGAAATTCAACTTCCATGAATTAATATGGTATACTATTATAGTATCCCATATATTATTATATTTATTATATCTTACAATACTATAAGATAGTATAAGATAATACTATCTTATAAAAGGTAGTATATTTACCAAGAGGGGCTAAGCTATACTCTAGTAATAAGCAGGCTTCTATATCTTATTATTTGGCTTAGCATTATATGGGTTATTTTTCACTCACCATCATAGTATATATAGGTAAAACTGCTCTCCCTGGGGATTTTCCTAGGTATTAATTCAGGGATTCAATTTCCTTCTATACTGAGACATTGTTATCTTAAATTTGTGGCCCCTAAGTTTGCCACAGAAGGAGAAAAGAACATGTGAAAAAGGTTTATAGCTAGGCCTAGAAGGAATGGGTATATATCATTTCACTGGTAGCCACATCTTATCAGCCAGAATTGACCAAAGGAAGCTTGAAAACACAGCCATCCTGTGTGTCCAGAAAGAGGACAATCAAGTAGGATTTCACAACCGTATAGTGTTGTCTCTGACAATAAATTGTCTTAAATTAGAACAAGATATTCATGTGATTATCACTACATTACTTCATTTGACTATTTGAAGGAAAAATGGGAAAGCATGCAACATTTAAAAAGTCAATTATCATATGGTTTCACTTATTTGTGGAACATAAAGAATAGCATGGAGGACGCTAGGGAATAATGAAGGGTGTGGAAATTGGAGGGGGAGATGAACCATGAGAAACTATGGACTCTCGGAAACAAACTGAGGGTTTTAGAGAGGAGGGAGGTGGGGGTTGGGTGAGCCTAGTGATGGGTATTAAGGAGAGCACGTATTGGATGGAGCGCCAGTGTTATATGCAGACCATGAATCATGGAGCCCTACATCAGAAACTAAAGATGTACTGTATGGTGACTAACCCAACATAAAAATAAATAAACAAACAAAAAGTTACCATTATGAGAGCTTCCACATATTACTCTATTTTCTTTCTTTTGAAGAGGTGAGCATCCAACCATTCCTCTATTAGTCAACTATGGCATAAATCTTCTGTTTCCTAGTGGCTGGGTTTTTTTTTCCTATTGGCATATAACATCAGGCATTATGAATTTCAGTTATTCTTGCTTTGATTATCTCCACCTCTTTTAAGTATATTGCTAACGCCCATCTTTTTCTTTAAATCATAATTACCATTCTGTGGGAATAGTTGTTTTTTGTTTCTTATTTATTCTCTGTTTCTAGAATGTGTGACAGGCTACACAAAAAGAACATTAAGAGTTACTATATAGGGGTGCCTATACTATATAGGGTGGCTTAATTGATTAACTCTTAAACGTTTGATTTTGTCTCAGGTCATGAGCTTAGGGTCCTGAGATAGAGGTCCATGTTGGGCTCTATGCTCAGTGGGGAGTCTGCTTCTTTCTCTCCTTCTTCTGATACTCCCCATACTCACTCTCTCTCTCTAATAAATAAACAAAAAATATTTAAAAATAAATGAAAGAAAGAATGAATAAATAAATATATGAATACTTAAATATTTAATGTTTTACCAGAACAGTTCTCTAGGTATAATTAATTTTTTAAAAAATCACCTATTTTTAGGGCTTCCTGTTTAAGAAACCCTCATGTAATTACCTTGGAAGTAGGAGGATGATCATAATTATTCTTTTTTTTTAAGATTTTATTTATTTATTTGGCAGAGAGAGACACAAAAAGAAAGGGAACATAAACAGCAGGAGTGAGGGAGGGAGAAGCAGGCTTCCTGCTGAGCAGGAAGCTTGATGCAGGATCCCAGGACTCTGGGATCATGACCTGAGCTGAAGGCAGATGCTTAAGACTGAGCCACTCAGGTGCCCCATCAAGTATTCTTCTTACTCTTTCTTCTTCTTCTTTTTTTAAGATTTATTTATTTATTTATAAAGAGAGAGAGAGACAGGGAGAGAGAAGAACGCACAAGCAAGGGGAGTGGAAGAGGGAGAAGTGACAGGAACTGTGTCTACCCAGATGCTCAATGTACACTTCAACTTCTAAACTGGATAAAATTCTACAAATTTTTTAAGTTGGGAGAGCTGGCTCTTGTATTTTAAAATAATGTATAATCTGGGCACCTGGGTTGCTTAATTAGTCAAGCATTTGACTCTTCTTGACTTCAGCTCAGGTTTTGATCTCAGGGTTTTGAGTTGAAGTCCTGTGTTGGGCTGCATGCTGGGGTGTGGATACTACTTTAAAAAATCTTACAAATTATGTATAAGAATAAAAATGGAATGGCTGGTTGTGATTAAAGAGAAAAAGGAAAATTCAGAGTGACTCTTTCTTGTTGGATGTGTGCGCCCATGGTAGGGCACAGATATTTCCTGCGCTACAGGAAATATCTCATTTAAATCTCAGAACCACTGTGAAATAGACATTAGTAGCTTCATTTCTGAGAATAAACAGTTAAGTTATTCAAATTATAATAAGACTTCTATTATTGGTTGAATTGTGCCCTTCCCCCAAAAAAGATATATTGAAGTCCTAGAGTTAGGATATTGAAGTCCTAACTCTAGGACTTCAATATATCTTTGGTACCTCTAAATGTGACTTCATTTGGAAATAGGGTCTTTGCAGATGCAATCAAATTTAGGTGAGGCCATACTGGATTAAGGTGGCCCTTAAATCCAGGGACTGGTGTGCTTATAAGAAGAAAAAAAACTGGAAGATTTGGAGACACTCAGACACACACAAATGAAAGACAGTTATGTGAAGATGGAGTGATGCAACTTATGGTTAAGGAATGCCAAGGACTGTGGGGAACAGCTAGAAGATAGAAACAAGTATTCTTCTCTAAAGTCTTCATGGGGAACATGGTCTTTTGGACACCTTTGGACTTCTAGACTCCAGAACTGAGACAATAAATTTCTGGTTGTTTTAAGCCACCAATTTGCCGTAACTTGTTATGGCCCACCTAGAAAAGCAATACAAAGCCCCATTCCTTGACTGCCTACCTAGTAGGCTGCAGACATTCTCCGGGCCATCTGTTATATGCTAATTAATCTAATCATCAAACCATCAACACCAATTCACCCAGAGGGTAACAGGCTTGAGAAAAGTTAAGTAAGTCACCAATGTTACATTGTTTCACTGTGTTCAAGTGATAAGGCCAGGATTGGAAAAGTCAGATGTAAAGGTTCTATACCGCACTACTAGTGCCTTTCTAAGTGCACATAATCAGAAAACAAATTTGAAATGAGGATTTCATATTCCAGGTCCAGTGCCCTTATCATTAAACAGAATTAAAAAATAAATGTCACATTCAGTAATGTAATACTGAAGTTAATACATGAAGATGAGTGAATGTTACTCTACAAAGTTCTATGTATAAAGTGTTAGACATTTATAAAAGAAGACTGCAATGCAAAATTATAAGTGAGAAATGAATCAAATTATCTTAAATTAAATAAACACACTTACTGCAATTTTCTTGCATTAAATATTGCTAATTGTAAAAAGTCCAAGCCAAGAGATTTAGTCATATAGAGATTTTAATGGTACCTCTATCTTCAGTAATTAGGTGAGAATTTTTTGACCCTATAATAAAGGAAAAAATCTCATTTAAAATGGATGAATGTACCATCCATCCAACTTACTTTACTCCCCCAGCAGCAGAAAGGAAGATTTTCTCCTTGCCCAGAAAAAAATTTTAAATGAGATTTTTTCCTTTATAAAAAACCCAGCTAATGAGAAGTTGCCACAACCCCAAGCTCTTGCTTTCCTCCAATTTACTTTCTTCCAAACAGCTGCTCTCAACTTCCTCCTTTCCTCTATACAAGAATGGCTTCGCTCCTTTTCTCTCTAAACTTTTCTATGGTTCACCATAGTTTCCTTGTCCTGAATTGCAATTTCTCTGCTATTCTCAAATAAAGTTGTTTTGCTAGTACTGGCTCTTCTATTTTTAAGATTGACATATCTAATATACTATTTATATACTTTTTGAATCATCTTTATTGACAGATTATCCCCTCCACACAAACAGCAACTCCATGAAAGCAGAAGTTTTTGTTTTCTTTGTTACTGTATCTTCCTTTAGTGTCTAAAACAGTTCCTGGCACATATCGATTCAACTGGTTGAGCCTCTGACTCTTGGTTTTGGCTCAAGTTGTGATCTCATAAGTGTGAGGTCAACTCCACTTCAGGCTCTATGCTCAACAGGGAATCTGCTTGGGGATTCTCTCCCTCGCCTTCCTATTGCACACCCCTACCAGTGAGCATGCTCGCTCTCTCTCAAATAAATAAATAAATCTTAAAAAAAAAAAAAAAAGAATATCCTTGCCTAGATCTCCCATTTACAGAAATATAAGTGAATGGAATTTATGGATCCTCTTGGACTCATATTCTCCTTTCTCATTTGTATTTCTGCAATTCCTCTCCACATTGCTTTTTAAATTTTATCTTTACTTGCTTTTTCCATACTCACATTAACCTTTCCTGCTTTGCCCTCCTTTCTCTTTTCCTCCTACAATGCTTCTTCTTCTTCTTTTTAAATTTTTTTAAATTTATTTTCAGCATAACAGTATTCATTATTTTTACACCACACCCAGTGCTCCATGCAATCTGTGCCATGGAGTATTATGCCTCCATCAGAAAGGACGAATACCCAACTTTTGTAGCAACATGGATGGCACTGGAAGAGATTATGCTGAGTGAAATAAGTCAAGCAGAGAGAGTCAATTATCATATGGTTTCTTTTCTTTTTTTTTTTTTAAGAAAACTATTATTATCAGGTTTATTGAGGTGTAATTGACGAGTTGTTAAATATTTAAAGTATTGAGATTGATGACTTGATACACACATGGATTGTGGAAGGGTTCCCTACATCAAGTTAATTAACACATCTATCACCTCACATAGCTTTCCTCTTTTTTAATTTTGGTGAGAATTTTTAAGTTCTATTCTCTAAGCAAATTTCAATTATACAATACAGTGTTATCAGTTATAGTCACCACATTATACATTAACACTTCAGATGCTATTCATCTTACACCTGAAAATTTGTACACTTTACCTGTCCCTTCCTATTTCTTCCACCCCACAGATCCTGGCAGCCATTTTTGTACTCTCTTTTTTTAAGAATTTGGGCTTTTTCTTTTCTTTCTTTCTTTTTTTCTTTTCTTTTTTTTTTTTTTTTTGATTCTATATATAAATGATTCCATAGAGTACTTGCCTTCCTCCATCTGACTAAATTCACTTAGCATAATGGTCTTCAATTGTTGATACAGTCTTGGGCTTAAATTCTGTTTTGTCTGCCCCAACTTTGTTTTGGTTTCCCTTGGAATGGAATATATTTCTCCATAACTTCTCTTTCAGTCTATGTGTTCCCTAAAGCTGAAGGGAATCTCTTGTAGGCAGAACATGGCTGGGTCTTGTTTTTTAATCCATTTGTCCACTTTATGTCTTTTGATTGGAGGATTTAGTTCATTTATATTTAAAGTAATTTTGGATGGGTATGAAATTAGTATCACCATTCTGTTCATTCTTTTCTGGCTGTTTTGTTGTTCCTCTGTTTCTTTCTTCTTCTCTTGCTCCCTTCGTGATTTGACAAATTTCTGTAGTTGTATGCTTTAATTTCTTTCTCTTTTTCTTCTGTGGCTACTATAAGCTTTGCTTTGTGATTACCATGAGACTTACATAAAATACTTTATGTATATAACATTGTATTTTAAGCTGATAAAAAGTTAACTTCAAGTATATTGAAAAGTTCTACATTTTACACACTCTCCACCTCATGTTATGTGTTTGGTGTCATAATTTGCAACTTTTTACATTGTGTAAATTACTCTGGTTATGGTTATTTTTAGTACTTTTGTCTTTTACCCTTCATATGATAATTTTAAGTGATTTATCCACCAGCATGATAACATTGGGGTATTCTGAATCAAACTGTATATTTACCTTTACTAGGGAGTTTTATACTTTCATATGTTTTCCTGTTACTAATTAATCTCCTTTAGTTTCAACTTGAAGAACTCCATTTAACATTTCTTGTAAGGCTGACCTAAAGGTTATGGACTCCTACAGCTTTTGTTTGTCTTCTTTTGCTTCTTCCTTCCTGCCTAGATTCTAAAAGCCAGGGTATCTCATCTGATCTTATTCCTCAGTAAAGCAACATAAGTTAAGTCTAACCAAAACAAGAAGAGATATTTCTTGTAAGTCCACTTTTAAATTATTTGGTACCTCCAAAGCCTGGAGGTTCGAGCATACCTGTCTGTGAAAACCTCTGGTACCTTGTGCCTTGAACATCCCTCACTTGGGAAGAAAAAAATCATTTATCTCTAGCAATGTTTCTTCAACTTTTTTGATTAATAAGAATCCTCTGGGACACTAATTAAAAATTCCAATTGTTCTCTGGATATGGCCAGGATTAGTAAGTAAAAACATAGAAATACAATAATTCATTGTTTATCTGAAATAAAAGAACACAAACATTTATTATTTATATTAAATTCAAATTTAATTGACATTCTGTATTTTATCTGGCATCTATATAGGGATGGTTTTTCAGAAATCTTGTTTTTAACAGTTGGTTTCCATTACCATGTCTTGAGCAGAGATTCTGAGCAGTTTCCTTATCAAAGCCTGCTAGCCACCTTCACAAGGGACACTTAAAAATACTCAAATCAGCCATGTAATTGTCACTATTCTCATTGTTAGTGACTGTTTATGATTGCTTGCTATTCTTAAAATCATAATTATGTAGGTTGTTAAGCATATGTTAGATGCATTTCATTCCATCCTTTGTTGATCACATCACCAAATTCTGGATTTATAGCTGGCCTTCAAATTTTGTAGTTCATAAGCATTGCCTCAATTTTAGAAATTGGAAAACTTCACAGGACACCCTTGAAACTACAAGAGTGGGTCTTTGGAGATGGAATTTGACTTCTCTTTTTGACCTTGGATTTATGACATCATTCAAATCAAACTGATTAATGATACAATGTGGGGAACCTTGACTCACAGTTTTGTCCTCAGAGGATCCTCAACTCTGGAATGTATTTCTTTTCTTGATCCAATGAAATATGAGCTTCCTGGCTCCAAGGATACCTTCAAGGGCCAATTGTTTACAAAAACATTAGCATGAGGGCTTGAAAGTAGGGGTCCAGATGATAGATGGCATTTTAAATGCATTTGCCATGTATGAATTCCAGGAGGATCAGCAATGGAAACATTTCAAAAAATAATACCCATAATTAGGCACATTGGTTTATGAAAAATTAGCCCCATATAGTTTGAAATTTTAACATGTCAATGATTCCCAGATTTCTAAAGTCAAGGTGTAAGACACTAATTGCCAAAAATATAGACATGGATTTAATAAACATAACTCAGTCCAGCTTCAATAACCCAGAAGCCCAAGAAAATTTCAGAACATGATTTCTCAGAATTTCTGTGACCTTTGGGAGCCTTCCATTAAAGAAAAATGAAGCAGATTTGCTTTAAGTAATTCCAGCCTTCAATGATAAATAAAAGGAATCTTTCACAAACATCAGAATTCTTTTAAAGTTTTTGTTTTAAAAGGCCCCAAAGTTCTGTAGGGTTCTTAAATTATTTTCATAGGTTTGGAGAAGGTTTTGGCTTCTTGGGGCTAATACTCTGGGAACAAGGAAAATTTACTGGGAGACCTTCTTTTCATAGACACTATGTTAAAAGGATATGCAGTGCAAGATTGAGATGGTTTCCTCCTCTTGGTTAGACTAGTACTTGAAATCCACCCAGATTCCCTAAGACTGTACAGTATGAACTGGCCCCTGAAATTCTCATTAAACTTTTTACCTTCAGACTTCATTGAAACTTGGGACAACACCTCTCTCCCTCCAACCTCAAATAGTTTAACTCCTGCAGGAGAGAACATGATTACTTTCTTAGAGAAATGACATAAGGTTATTTTCATCAATATACTAGGGATTTGAATTCTCCAATATGCATTGCAATACAGAGTTCTGAGCTGAAACATCTTTAAGGGTATATGGAATGTAAGCTAGAACATTTTTTAGTAGCAAAATGATAAATTGCTAAGAAAGAGCATTATATCTTGGGGAAACTTCCTAATAACGATGAACTTCTTTCATAAATGTTTCTATTACACAACCTCTCTAATTCCAGCTCTAAATTTTTATCTCTGCTTAATAGTAAAAGTTATATTGTAGCCTTGGTGTATCTCTACTTGAAATGTTCAATTGGAATTCTTTTCAATAATAGTACTTAGTATTTTAATATAAGGACAAATGAATGCAAAACTGTACAAAACTTAGCACCGGATCAGCCTGATTCTATGATATATATGTTATGCTAAGTAGTTAGAGAAAGTATTCTTTCCCAATACATCCCCAGAAGATGTTCTGCAACTTCATGCAAAGCCAAAGGGAGAAATGGGTTCAATCTTTCTCTTTCCAACTGTGGATGTGATTATTTTTTACTGATAGAAGTTTAATTTCAATTTACTACGTCTTCTAAAATCAAGTTTTCTATGAAGATTTTCATTTTAACAATTCACAAGATTTCTACTTGTGAAATTGAATTTCACAAGAATTAGAAATCTTGGGTAGTAGACTAAGAAGCAGCTACCACCACTACCACAATCCTGCCTGAGAAAACCATATGAGCTCTTGGAGGCACAATTTCTTTATCTCCAATATAGGAATGATTCATGACCTGTCTTTATCGTGTGTTCATGTGTGAGAAGCTCTTAATTAATAAATAAATGTAGAAACATCTATTAACCATAAAGTAACTTACCAACAGAATATATTTTTATTGTAAGATCCATTGAATACAGGACATTTTATCAGAAACCAAAGAATGAAGACATTATCTATTTATCTGAGTGGCAAAGAAGTTATTGGAAGCAATGGAATTCTTAAATTTGCATGATAATAGTCTATGCTTTGGAAGGAGGAAAAGGCATAATTGGTCAAGTTATTTCTGCAAGATGTGTAAGCAACATTAATTCTCACAGGCCATAAAATCTAGCTCTTCCTTAAAATGAAGGTTGTATTACTTTTCAGCTATGGTGAAGGCAACATATCAGGAGTTGATTGGCATTGAAAAGATAGTCTGTTACTCACAATTCCCAAGAGAAAGGGGCTTTGCACATCATACTGGGCCATGCAGGAAAGCACCAGAGCTGGTCAGGAGGCAGAGGAAGTGAGGGGAAAACATTGGCAAGAGCCCTTTGTTGTGGTCATCAGAAACTGGCAAGGCAAGGATGGGAAGGTTTAGGATTGGCTAATTTGAATAACTTCAGTGTTCTCAGGGGCACCGGGGCTGTCCCTAGTATTCTGTACTTGGCATTGGGGTGAGTAAAGTAGGGAAATAATGCTACTCAGTGTTGGAGCCCAACAGATGGTGGGATGTAGGCTCTGAATTGATTCCTTTGCATATGAAAGGAGTACTCAGCAAGCCAACCTTTCACTATCTCCAGGAATTATCCATCCCTGAGAAGACCAGTCTTTCTGGGCTCCTGGGCAAGGTCCCTGATGGCAAAGTGTCAGAAATACAGAAAATATTGGTCTGAAATACTCCTTTTTGGTGGGGTCTTTGCATGGTTTAGAGGCAACCCACGGAATAAGAGAAGATATTTACAAATGACAGCATAGGCAAAGGGCTGATATCAAGATCTATAAAGAACTCTTCAGGGGCCCTTGGGTGGCTCAGTGTGTTAAAGCCTCTGCCTTCGGCTCAGGTCATGGTCCCAGGGTCCATGGACAGACACTTCTCCAATGAAGACATACAAATGGCTAAAAGACACATGAAAAAATGTTTATCATCACTAGCCATCAGGGAGATTCAAATCAAAACCACATTGAGATACCATCTCCCACCAGTCAGAATGGCCAAAATCAACAAGACTGTAAACAACAAGTGTTGGAGAGGATGTGGAGAAAGGGGAACCCTCTTACACTGTTGGTGGGAATGCAAATTCGTGCAGCCACTTTGGAAAACAGTGTGGAGATTAGGTTCCTTAAGAAATTAAGCATAGAGCTTCCTTATGGCCCTGCAATTGCACTACTGGGTATCCACCCCAAAGATACAGATGTAGTAAACAGAAGGGCCATCTGTACCCCCAATGTAAATAGCAGCAATGGCCACAGTTGCCAAATATGGAAAGAACCAAGATGCTCTTTAATTGACAAATGGACAAAGAAGATATGGTCCATATATACAATGGAGTATTATGCCTCCATCAAGAAGGATGAATACCCAACTTTTGTATCAACATAGACAGGACTGGAAGGGATTGTGCTGAGTGAAATAAGTCGAACAGAGAGAGTTAATTATCATATTATCATATGGTTTCACTTTTTTGTTGAGCATAAGGAATAACACGGAGGACATGGGGAGATGGAGAGGAGAAGTGAGTTGGAGGAAGTTGGAGGGGGAGATGAACCATGAGAGACTGTAGACTCTGAGAAACAAAGAGAGGGTTTTGGAGGGGAGGAGGTTGGGAGTTTGGGTGAGTCTGGTGGTAGGTATTATGGAGGGCACATTTTGCATGGAGCACTGGGTGTGGGTGCATAAACAATGAATTTTGGAATAGTGAAAAGAAATTTTAAAAAATAAATAAAAATTTTAAAAAAGAAAAAACATAATAATAAAAAAAGAAATACAGAAAATAAAAAGATGGTTAATACAGAGCATAACATTCAATAAGAAGTAAAAGAGAAATTGCATCTGTTCCAAACATGCTAGTTTTCATGGTTCTATATAAGAAAATGAAACCATGATTTATATCAAATAAGTAAATAAGCCCATACTAAAAGTAATCTTTCAGAATTGTTCACTCACTTTGTAACTATCAAATAATTTCTGTGACTATAACTATCCTTGGGATGATTTTTCTGTGTGTCCTCTGCATCCATTGTATATATCTGCTTCAGATCTGAATCTAGTGCTGGGGTCCAGCATTGCAGCAAATAGCTAAAAAAGATTATAGAACACGATCCATGAGTGTATTTGCTGAGAAGCTCCCTCAGTCTAGGAATGTCTTATCTTAGCTATTCTCATATCTCACAGTACCTCGAAGACTGCTTTTTATAGGTGTTGAAGAGATGTTTCCTGAATTGTCTTGAAAGGACAAGTAAAGAGCCATAAAGAAGATAAGATGAATCTAGTTGGGAACATACTGACAGTTTAAGGTGTAAGATGGCCAAAGGAAGATATTGTAGTAAATAGCTTACTAAGAGATTTAGATACCACAAGAAATGTGTCTTTAAAACTAACTCGAAGATACCATACATTAAGAATTGAACATGAGACAAGAAGAAGGTTGAGCATATACTGCTGGGGATTATTTCATATACCATGCACACTGTGTCTGTGTACCATAATGGGAAGGGGGCTCCTTGGGCAGGTGCAATGCATAACCTGTCCACCCAACACAGTATCTTTAAACACTGCATAGCACAAAGTAAGGGTTCCATACATGCATCTGAAATAGAAGGAAGGAAAGCAAGAGAGTAGCCAGAGAGGAGAAAGGGGAAAAAGATTTTCATTGGAAAACTGTATGGTAATGGATTCCATTATTCAAAAGATTTAGACAAAACATATCTCATGGTAAAATATGTTTAAGTTACTCTTTGTTCCTTCAAATACATGTGATTCTCTCCACTCTGCGAAGAAAACTGTCAATACTATAGTTTAAGGGAAATAAATTCTTTGTTTTTATTTTTTATTTAATTCCAATGTAGTTAATATTCAGTGTTATATTCATTTCAGGTGTACAATGTAGTGACTCACCAATCCCATATATGACTCAGTGCTCATCAGGGTAAGTGGGCTCTTAATCCCCTTCACCTATTTCACCCATCCCATCTGCCCAACTGGTAACCATCTATTTGTTTTCTATAGTTAAGAGTCTGTTTCTCAGTTTGCCTCTTTTTTCCCCATTGTTTTTGTTTATTAAATTCTACATATGAGTGAAATTCTATGGTATTTGTTTTTCTTTGATTGGCTTATTTCACCTAGCATTATACTCTCTAGCTCCATTCACATTGTTGTAAATGGCAAGATTTCATTCTTTTTATCACTGAGTAATAGTCCATTATGTATACACCACTATTTTCTTTATCCATTCTTCTATTGATGGGACACCTGGGCTGCTTCCATAGTTTGGCTAGCATGAATAATGCTGCTATAAACATAGGATTGCATGTATCATTTTGAATTAGTGTTTTCATATTCTTTGGGTAAATACCCAGTAGTGTGATTACTGGACCATAAGGTAGTTCTATTTTTAAATTTTTGAGGAACCTCCATGCTGTCTTCCACAGTGGCTGGATGAGTTTGCATTTCCACCAGCAATGTATGATGGTTCCTTTTTCTTGGCATCTTTGCCAACATATGTTGTTTCTTGAGTTTTTGATTTTAGCCATTCTGACAGGTGTAGGTGATAATCTCCTTGTGGTTTTGACTTGCATTTCCTTGATGATGAGTGATGCTGAACATCTTTTCATGTGTCTATTAGCCATCTGGCTATCGTCTTTGGAGAAATATCTGTTCATGTCTTCTGCACATTTCTTAACTGGATTATTTGTTTTTTGGTGTTGAGTTTTACAAGTTCTTTATATATTTTTGATACTGGTCTTTTATGTCATTTGAAAATGACAAGGATATGACAAAAACAATATGTCATTTGCAAATATCCTCTCCCACTCAGTAGGTTGTCTTTTAGTTTTGTTGTTTCCTTTGCTGTGCAGAAGCTCTTTATTTTGATGTAGTCTTAATAGTTTATTTTTGCATTAGTTTCCCTTGACTCAGGAGATGTATCTAGCAAGATGTTGCTACAACAGTGTCAGAGAAATTACTGCTTATGCTTAAAGAGAAAGAAATTCTTACACAGAATAATGGGCAAATGATTGAAAGTAAATGAAGAAAGGAGGAGGTTAGTTACTTTTTAGGCAAATCATACTGTTTCTTATGAAATTAAGAGTTAGGCAAAATAAATATAGAAAACCTTGAAATTGGTTCCTGAATTAAAAATTATATTAATAGATCAGATAAAAAAAGTAGTGAGTGGGTAAGTAATATTTAGTATTAATATTAACCCATTCAACAATATATTTGAATTGTTTTAATACATTATTTCAATTTTCCATCTCCACTACCACTACACACTTATATTCCCTGGTTATGTATACTAATTTACCTATATATAGCCTCTCCTTACTGATGAAAGTCTTTCACCACTTTTACTTTTCTTAAAAAACAATTTTTATCAAGACTCACCTACAAATCTCCAACTTTCTGTTGTATCTTAGTGCACTGATTTTTGTAATTTTCCAAATTTTTATTCAGATTTATGATATATTTTCTACTCCAAGTTCATGTTCATATTCTCTTGTTCATGTTCTCATGGTCTTTCCTAACCCTTTTATATTATTTCAAAGAGCTCTTTACAAGAAAGAAAGAAAAAAAAGCAGTAATCATAGCACTTTTAGGTGATCTTTTATTTTTTAATTTTTTTAATATTTTACTTATTTATTTGACGGAGAGGCAGAGATCACAAGTAGGCAGAGAGCCAGGCAGAGAGAGAGGTGGAAGCAGGCTCCCTGCTGAGCAGAGAGCCAGATTCAGGGCTTGATCCCAGGACACCGAGATCATGACCTGAGCCGAAGGCAGAGGCTCAACCCACTGAGCTATCCAGGTGCCCCTAGGTGATCTTTTAATTGCAGGTTTATTTCTTCCACTAGACTGAGTACTCTGACATCAAGAATTTTATATAATTTCTTCATTGTCATATCCCAGGAACATAGCAGAGTATCTGATACAAAGGAAATGTCCAGTACATCTTGAGTGAATTAATTAAATAAAAAGGACAGAGTACTTGAATATATCTCAAGTACAAAACCAATCATTTTATTGTAGATGAACTCAATGATACAAATTTGCTATGTTAACAAGGATGCAATCAACATAAAGAATGATGATGTTGAAAGTAACATATTTTCCTAACTACATCAATTTCTGAGTAATAGCAATAAACAATTCTTTTTTTTTTTTTTTTCAATAAACAGTTCTTAAGACAATCCTCTGAGCAAATGGTTTGGTTATCCAGAATGGGGAGGAGCTGCTTACGCGAGTATTTTAAAATGAAAATGACTATCTTTTTCCACAAGGAACGTGCCAACTCTGAGAAGACCTATGAGTTGTGTCATTGATTTTATGCAATTCTTGTTCTTGAAATTTTATTTTCATTATAGATGTCCAATATTATATAAATCAAAAGAAGGCAAAAACCTAAACATTACATTAATGGGCTCAAAACCATACATTTAATTTTAAAACCTGATTTAATCTTGTGAAAAACCTTAGCTTTCCTAATACACTGGTATAGCGTTTACTTCTTTTTGCCAATGTTACTACTTGTCAGTTTACTTGGTGCTATTTCAAGGCTTTCTTTGAATACGAACAGACTTCTCTATTTTGACATTAATTTATCACAAGCAGTTACTTGTTACTGATTTTTACTAAACATTATTTCTGTTTAAAAAATAGTGAACTTAAAATTCAAGCTGTTTAAGTCTTAGAAACTCGCTTTACCATCAAATCCATTCCACTTATTTTCATTCAGTTTATTGAGGTAAAATTTATATACAGTAAAAGTCACTCATTTTAATTGTATAATTTGATGAATTTGGGAAAAATATATCCATGTGTACATCTTCCCTTCTACCACATTATAGTTCGTTTCCTCCCACCAACCCCAGTCCTGGCAAATCCAGATTTGCTTTCAGTCACTAAGACTTTGCCTTTTCTAGTAACATCTTATGCAAGTCTATATTTACCTTCTTTAATTTAGCATAATGCCTGAAATCTACCCATGTTGTATAAATCAGTAGTTTGTTTCTTTTTATTAGAGTAGTATTCCATTATAGGATATTTCACATTTTGGTTACCTATTCACATGTTGATGGACATGATTGATTCAGCTATTATGGACATTCATATACAAATATATTGTGGACACGTGTTTTCATTTTTCTTGGGTAAATACCTAAAAGAATTTGGCAAGGGATTGCTGGATTTTATGTAAGTGTATGTGTAACTGTATAAATGGGGGCTACACTTGATATTTTCCTTTTCAAGAAGTTTAGTTAATAATGTGTCAATATTGGCTTATTAGTTGTGACAAATGTTTCACAATAATGTGAAATATAGACAATATGGGAAACTGGATGTAGAGTATATGGGGACTTTGTACTGTCTTCACAGACTTTCTATTACCCTAGAACTCTTTCTAAAAGAAGTTTATTATAGCAGAAGACATTTTTGATCTTTGTGTCCTTAACCCAAATGAAGATGTTTCCTTTATTCATATTGAAGCATATCTTAATTATTAGGAAGTAACTTACACAGTCATTAAATGTTAACTGTATCTTCAGAGCACATATAAACTCTTAAAAACTCTCTTTTGAGGAATACTAAAATACTAAAGGAAATTTACCAAGTTATAATTATTTAATAGTTATATACCCACAATTATCTACAGAGCAACTCAAGGAGGTGTGTTGCAAAGTAAAAATCTAAATTAGCAACATTTGAATAGAGCAAACAGCCCCTACAGAATTTCTTTTTCTTTATCCTCTGCAGTGGCAGAAATTTTAATCATTATTTCAAATATTCCAGACTGTTTTGAAGCAGCAAATGAATGGAAGATACAGATCGAGGGGATGACAAGAAATATCATGTAAGACTGCACAGCAATGCAGGAAGAAAATTATTTATTTCCATTAACATGTATAATATAGCTGGAAAACAAATGAAAAGATGATCCATTTGGGTGAGGGGGGAATGTAAGAACAAACAGCTAATGAAGCCAGGACAGTAAACCATTTTACTTTTACAGGGGTATATCTAACAGAAAGAACTAATGGGAATAGAGATTTAGAGAATCATCCTGGTCTCTCCAGGAGTGGTTTTAGTGGTGAGATGTAAATTTTTGCTACTCCCAGCAGATCCATTGGAACCCACCTGCTGCCCTCTGTCAGAATCTGATTTTGTTTAGCTCAATGTTGAGAATTATGCTGTATATTTCAAGGGCCATGAAAACAGAAGATGTGCCAATAACATCAAGTGAAAATTAAAACCTTTCCCAAAATGATCCCACTGACCTCTTTTACCTTGCCTTGTCCTTAATTAATATCCTTTGATTCTAAACAGCCAACTGAAAAAACAAATTAACTATTTCCTTTTGCATGATCTGACACATGAAATTAATGCCTGGTTGTGGGAAATTTTTTTATACTTTTAGTTACATGCCTTGCCAAGGGCAGAATTTATTATGTTTTCAATGAAAACTAATGTCTTCATAATATGTTCTTCTTACAGTCAGTATAAATATTGAGAATTTCATGATACATTGTTGTCTAAACTGAAACTTCCAGAATGGAATTTTAGTCATCTTAGAGTTTAAAAGGGAAGGGTAAAACATTACACTGGTCACGTTTTGCCTTAGAATGAGCCAAATGGGGGGTGCCTGAGTAGATCAGTCCTTAAGCATCTGCCTTCTGCTCAGATCGTGATCCTGGCGTCCTAGGATCAAGCCCTGCATTGGGCTCCCTGCTTGGCAGGAGGCCTGCTTCTCCTTCTCCCACTCCCCCAGCTTGTATTATTCCCTTTTCTTGCTGTGTCTCTCTGTGTCAAATAAATAAATAAAATCTTAAAAAAAAAAAAAAAAAAAGAATGAGCCAAATGGTATCATAAAAGCATAAATGAGATGTAATGTAACTTTTCATGGAATGTTATGTACTCTATGATTTTCTTTGTTTTGTTCATTAATTTTTAAAAATAATTCAATTAAGAACACAAAGGTATAATGCAAATTTTCTGCTGCATGTTTAAAACAGCTTTATTGAGGTATAACTGACATACATATTTAACGTGTATAATTCATTGAGTTTAGGTGTAAGTATAAACCCATGACACTATCATTATAAGCAAAATAATGAATGTATCCATTTCTCTCAGAAATTTCTTTGTGTCTGAATGTAATCCTTGTCACCTGTTATCTCCTTATTTTGAGGAAACCAATTTTCTGATTTCTGTCACCATGGATTACTTTACATTACTGTTATTTTGTATAAATGAAATCACAATGCATGTACTATTTTTTTTTCTGTCTTTTTTCACTCAGCATAATTATTTTGAGGATTACCCATGTTGTTACTTATATCAACAGTTAATTTTTTCTTATTGCTGCAAAGTATCCTGGTGTTTGGATACCATAATTTTTATCCCCTCACTTGCTGATGTATAGTTGAATTGTTACTTGATTTTTGTTATTACAATAACAATAACTTGATATTTGTTATTACAAATAAAGCTTCTATGAGCATTTATGTCCACAACTTTAAAATACCAAGTTAAGAGAATGAAAAGACAAGAAACAGATTGGGATAAAATATTTGCAAATCACATATCTGTTCAAGGTTTTTAACAAGAACTTGATGAAAGATACTATAAAGATAGCAAACAAACTTAGGAAAAGATAATAATAATTAACATCATTAATCATGAGAAGACTAAAACCTTCTCATTAGGTACTACTAATTAGGTACTACTGCACACCTTTTAGAATGGCTGACAAGTCTTATCAAAGATACAGAGAAACTGGAACCCTCATATGCTGCTCATGGGCATTTAAAATATTTAAAATGATACAACTACTTTGGAAAACAATTTGACAGTTTCTTTTAAAAAATGAAATATATATATATATATATATATATATATATATATATATAAAATATGACTCAGCCTGTGTATTCCTATGTATTTACCCAAGAGAAATGAAAGTATGTGCCTTTTCTTCTGAGGTTATTCACTCTGATTTATTTGTTCTTCTGATCACTATTTAGTCTGACTCACACCTATCCATTCTTATCAGTTTACCTTTAGTTGTATACCTATCATGTTAAGTTGCTGTATAGTTTATAATATTAGCTGAACATTTTTTTTTACATTGCAATAAGTCCCCTACCCCAATTATGACATGGTTAATTCCTACTCACTAATTTACACATAGTGTAAATATTTTGATATATTTGTTTCAATTAATATCTAACCTTAACCCTGAAAATGGAGTTTGTCCATTTTCTACTAACTCATGCATACATTTATCAAAGTTGTTGATACAAAAGAAATCCTCTAAGGAAGTTAGTAAAGCTGGGTTATGGACACTGTGGAAGGTATGTGCTATGGTGAGTGCTATGAAGTGTGTAAACCTGGCAATTCATAGACCTGTACCCCTGGGGCTAATAATGCATTGTATGTTAATAAAAAATAAAAAAAATTTAAAAAGAATTTTAAAAAATAGACCACTTGAAAATCTGAAAAAAAATAAAAAACAGGTATCTTTAATCTTATCAAGTTATACTATTTCAGTCTACACTAAGTCATGGACACTTTATGCCTTAGAGATAGCAAAACTGAAATATTAGTAAATTTGAAAATTAAGTTATAAACCTTACTATATTTGAAAATTAGTATATTTGAAAATTTCTACGGAAATTTTATCAATTCCATTTTCAACCCTCCATTTTTTATCTGTAAAGTGGGGGTGATAATATTGCAAGAGATGTAAACTCCCACAAGGGGTCATTTACACAAATAAGCTTGTGATAAAATTGACCAAGCTAACTTTTTTGTGGATGGGAATGAGACATCTAAATTCTTGTAGAGTTATACAAGACTCAAACACATTATCACTTGGGCAGAAATAGCAAGAAGCCCTAACAACTCTAAGGACGGTCATGTAAATACTCAAGTTTGGACTCTCCGACAGATGTGTAAAAGAATCATAGAATATGAATTTGTTACTTTGCAACTCTGTCTTCCATTTAATGATTAGCTCTTACACAACTACTATCACAGATATATGTGTGTGCGTTTTTTTTTTTTTTTTGCAAATCTAACATATTTTCAGTGCATTTGTATTTTTAAATCTACAGATTTGTGTTCCAAATTTTTTAACTTTGATAGTGAAAATCGTAAGATATTGGCAGATGAGAATCACTGTTCATGAGATATACAAATATAGATAAACATTTTAATTCCACCTTACTGGTTTGTATCAATCTTGCCTCATTCTAATATGTAAAAATTTTGAATGGCATAAAATAAACTGATGTTATCATTAAAAGAAACATTCAGTTTCATTTTAAATTGTCTCATTTTAGTACTTATGGCTCCATATTCCCAGAATATTTCTATGCTCTGAAATTATTGTATCACATCATGAGTATAAGATCATATTTTCTAAGATTGATTTCTGATTCTAAGATGGAATGCTGCTATAGTGTCCAGATATTTAATGTTTTTGACAGACACACTATGCCTATGAAGTGGAATAAAATTTCTCAGAAATATTTTTAGTAATGCTTAGCTAATGTTTTTAAAATACTCCAGTGATTTGAAGAGAGTGACAGTTACCTAGTAGATGTTTTAGATCCAAATGTGGCTGGAAAAAATTCCATTATTATTACTAGTGTTAATGTTACACAGATTAAATTATAACTATCAATGGCCAATGTTTTCTAAAAGCTGAAATTCTAAAGAATATTCATGTTTATTTTAATGTTATATGTTTTGTTTGATGTGTAAGTATATCAATATTACAATTTTCTCAAAATGGATGGGAGTAAAATACATCCATAGAATGCCATAAGACATCAGAATTCATTCTAGAAATTACAAGCCACTGAGTTAGTGTAAGATAAATTTTTTTTTCCTTTCTTGTTAAAGAGTGTAGCAGAGCAGTTTCACTTTATTATATTTCCTTTTGCCTGATTATATTGTATTCCAACCTTGTAGCTTTTAAGGTTTCTTAAGGCAGTACCCATGATACCCCTCCTTTACATCATATACCATGACTATAGAACTATCATTTTTCTCTGTAGTTTTCTGGGAAGATAGGTAACCTAACCAGGCACGAACACTTTATAGTGTTCAAATCCACACTACAAGCCAAATGAGAAAATACCAGGTTTAACTGGTATCAACCACTAAGATGAAATCAAGACATCCCCAAGAGTGAACCACTACGGCTGACACTCCCTACTTCATAGCAAACACAAATAATAAATTTTTAAAAGATTTCATTTATTTGACAAACAGAGAGAGCGCATAAGCAAGGGGCAGGGGCAGCAGAAGAAAAGCAGATTCCCACTGAGCGGGCATCCCAGAACCTTGGGATCATGACCTGAGCCGAAGGCAGACACTTAACTGACTAAGCCACCCAGGCACCCTATAAATAACACTTAAAGGGACACCTAGAAGCAGTCTTTTTAATAGCATTCTGATCTTTATGTATCTAAAACTGAAAACCAGACTGTGGATACTGGAAATATATTACATGAACACATAAAGGCAGTGTCCAGAATTTACTTATAAATTGAACAATAAGTAATTGAATAATTACTTATTAATTGGGTGATCTTAGAAAAGTTTTTTATTTCTCGGAGCCTTATTCATCTATATAATAGTTATTGATACCAGTAGCACAGGTTGTTATGAAGCTTAAAAGACCTAAAGCATCTATAAAACAAATGAGATAACTCAACACCCAAAGAACAAATAATCCAATCAAGAAATGGGCAGAGGACATGAACAGACATTTCTGCAAAGAAGACATCCAGATGGCCAACAGACACATGAAAAAGTGCTCCATATCACTCGGCATCAGGGAAATACAAATCAAAACCACAATGAGATATCACCTCACACCAGTCAGAATGGCTAAAATCAATAAGTCAGGAAATGACAGATGCTGGCGAGGATGCGGAGAAAGGGGAACCCTCCTACACTGTTGGTGGGAATGCAAGCTGGTGCAGCCACTCTGGAAAACAGCATGGAGGTTCCTCAAAATGTTGAAAATAGAACTGCCCTATGACCCAGCAATTGCACTACTGGGTATTTACCCTAAAGATACAAACGTAGTGATCCAAAGGGGCACGTGCACTCGAATGTTTATAGCAGCAATGTCCACAATAGCCAAACTATGGAAAGAACCTAGATGTCCATCAACAGATGAATGGATAAAGAATATGTGGTATATATACACAATGGAATACTATGAAGCCATCAAAAGAAATGAAATCTTGCCATTTGCGACAACATGGATGGAACTAGAGCATATCATGCTTAGCGAAATAAGTCAAGCGGAGAAAGACAACTATCATATGATCTCCCTGATATGAGGAAGTGGTGATGCAACACGGGGGCTTAAGTGGGTAGAAGAAGAATCAATGAAACAAGATGGGATTGGGAGGGAGACAAACCATAAGTGACTCTTAATCTCACAAAACAAACTGAGGGTTGCTGGGGGGAGGGGGATTGGGAGAAGGGGGTGGGATTATGGACATTGGGGAGGGTATGTGCTTTGGTGAGTGCTGTGAAGTGTGTAAACCTGGCAATTCACAGACCTGTACCCCTGGGGATAAAAATATATGTTTATAAAAAATAAAAAAATTAAAAAATAATTAAAAAATAAAAAATAAATTAAAAAAACAAATGAGATAATAAAGAGCAACATTCTTTAAAGTATATTTTTAAAACCCTATTATTTCTACTTTTTAGGAGTTTTTCTAGATAGGCACACACTTTGTTTTCTTGAGATTTTATTTATTTATTTGACAGAGAGAGACACAACAAGAAAGGGAACACAAGCAAGGGGACTAAGAGAGGGAAAGCAGGCTTCCCACTCAGCAAGGAGGCAGATGCAGGGCTTGTTCGCAGGACTCTGGGATCATGACCTGGGACAAAGGCAGATGCTTAAGGGCTGAACCACCAAGGCACACTAAACATACACTTTTCATTTGGAAATACATTATGAAAAAATTCTTTTCCTAAAGTAAATATATATAATAGATTAGATATATGGATATAGATATTATATATCTAGCTCTATAGATATACAGATACATACAATGTGATCCTGTGTGAGTGATACTGTTTATTCAATAAGTATTTATTAAGTGCCTACTACATATGCCAGGCACCACACTAAGGGAAACAGTTGATCTGTGTTTCAACTTTAAAACTTGAAATTACCTTGAAATTCCAATGACAGTTAAAAGAACAATCAGCCCTGATGGCTAATGATGATGAAATTTTTTCATATGTCTGTTAGTCATTTGTATGTCTTCTTTGGAGACGTGTCTGTTCATATCTTCTGCCCATTTTTGGACATGATTATTTGTTTTTTGGGTGTTGAGTTCGAGGAGTTCTTTACAGATCTTGGATATCAGTCCTTTGTCTGTAGTGTCATTTGTAAATATCTTCTCCCATTCCTTGGGTTGCCTCTTTGTTTTCTTGACTGTTTCCTTTGCTCTGCAGAAGCTTTTGATCTTGAAGTCCCAAAAGTTCATTTTCATTTTTGTTTCCTTTGCCTTTGGAGACATATCTTGAAAGAAGTTGCTGTGGCTCATGTTGAAGAGGCTATTGCCTACGTTCTCCTCTAGGATTTTGATACATTCCTGCCTCACGTTGAGATCTTTTATCTGTTTCGAGTTTATCTTTTTGTATAGTGTAAAAGAATGGTCAAGTTTTATTCTTCTACATATAGCTGTCCAATTTTCCCAGCACCATCTATTGAAAAGACTGTCTTTTTTCACACTGTGTATTTTTTCCTCCTTTGTCGAAAATTATTTGACCATAGAGTTGAGAGTCTATATCTGGGCTCTCTACTCTGTTCCACTGGTCTATGTGTCTGTTTTTATGCCAGTACCATGCTGTCTTGGTGATCACAGCTTTGTAGTAAATCTTGAAATCAGGCAACATGATGCCCCCAGCTTTCCCTCCCCGCAACATTTCCTTAGCAATTCAGGGTCTCTTCTGGTTCCATACAAATTTTGGGATTGTTTGCTAGAGAATTTTGAAAAATGCTGGCGGAATTTTGATTAGGATGGCATTGAAAGTATAAATTTCTTTGAGCAATATGGACATTTTAACAATGTTTATTCTTCTGATCCATGAGCATGGAATGATTTTCCATCTTTTTGTTTCTTCTTCAATTTCTTCTGTGAGTGTTCTGTAGTTCCTTGAGTATAGATCCTTTACCTCTTTGGTTAGGTTTATTCCCAGGTATCTTATGGTTCAAGGTACTATAGTAAATGGAATAAATTCTCTAATTTTCTTTTCTGTATTTTAATTGTTAGTGTATAAGAGAGAAACTGATTTCTGTACACTGATTTTTGTATCCTTCCACATTACTGAATTGCTGTATGAGTTCTAGTAGTTGGGGGTGGAGTCTTTTTTCCATATAAAGGATCATATCATCTGCAAAGAGAGAGAATTTGACTTCTCATTGCCTGTTTTAATACCTTTTATTTCTTTTTGTTGTCTGATTGCTGTTGCTAGGGTTTCTAGTACTGTGTTGAACGAGAGTGGTGAGAGTGGATATCCTTATCATGTTCCATATCTCAAAGGGAAGACTGTCAGCTTTTCCCCATTGAGGATGATATTCACTGTGGATTTTTCATAGATATCTTTTATGAGGTTGAGGAATGTACCCACTGCCCCTATAATTTGAAGGGTTTTAATCAGGAAAGGATGCTGTATCTTGTCAAATGCTCTTTCTGCATCAATTGAGAGGATCTTGTGGTTCTTCTCTCTTCTTTTTTTTTTTTTTCTCTCTTCTCTTATTGATTTGTTCTATCACATTGATTGATTTGCGAACATTGAACCACTCTTGTATCCCATGGATAAAACCCACCTGGTCATGGCAGATAATCTTTTTTATGTACTGTTGGATCCAATTAGCTAGGATCTTGTTGACAATCTTAGCATCCATATTCATCAGGGATATTGGCCTGAAATTCTTCTTTTTGGTGAGGTCTTTGCCTGGTTTGGGCATCAGGATGATGTTGTCTTCATAAAAATGGTCTGGAAGTTTTCCTTCTGTTTCTATTTTTTGAAACAGCTTCAGAAGAATAGGTATTATTTCTTCTTTGAATGTTTGGTAGAATTCTCCAGGGAATCTGTCATGTCCTGGGCTCTTGTTTTTTAGGAGGTTTTTGATCACTGCTTCAGGGAGACTGAAATCAAAACCACATTGAGATACCACCTGCCACCAGTTAAAATGGCCAAAATTAACAAGGCAATAAGCAATAAGTGTTGGAGAGGATGTGGAGAAAGGGGAACCCTCTTACACTGTTGGTGGGAATGCAAGTTGGTGCAGCCACTTTGGAAAACAGCATGGAGATTCCTTAAGAAATTAAATACAGAGATACCCTATGACCCTGCAATTTCACTACTGAGTATTTACCCCAAAGATACAGATGTAGTGAAAAGAAGGGGCATTGGCACCCCAATGTTAATAGCAGCAATAGCCACATTTGCCAAATGTAGAAAGAGCCAAGATGTCCTTCAACAGATGAGTGGATAAAGAAGATATGGTCCATATATACAATGGAGTCTTATGCCTCCATCAAGAAGGATGAATACCCAACTTTTGTATCAACATGGGTGAAACTGGAAGAGATTATGCTGAGTGAAATAAGTCAAGCAGAGAGAGTCAATTATCATATGATTTCACTTGCTTGTGGAGCATAAGGAATAACATGGAGGACATTGGGGGATGGAGAGGAGAAGAGTAGGGGGAAATCAGAGGGGAAGACAATCCATGAGAGACTGTGGATTCTGAGAAACAAACTAAGGGTTTTGGAGGGGAGGGGGTTAAAGGGTTGGGTAAGCCTGGTCGTGGGTATTATGGAGGGCTCCTATTGCATGGAGCACTGGATGCGATGCATAAATAATGAATTTTAGAACACTGAAAAAAAAATCAGCCCCAAAGTAATATGTGAGAAAGTACAGTTTCTTTGCACTTTTAAGAGAATTGAAAGTCATTCCCTTCTAACTGGAGAGACAATGACAGAGGGTCACTCTCAGAGGTGATGCAAAGAGCCTCATCTCTAAAGGAAGCTACATGGAATTTTGATGCCCAGGACAGAGGTTTATAAGCCTGGCCATCCAATATAGAATCCAGAAGGCCAAGTCTTGTCTTGTCTTGTCTTCTCTTGTCTTGTCTTCTCTTCTTTTTTCTTTTTTTCTTTATTTTCTTTTTTTTGTTGTTTTGTATTGTTTTTGTGTTTGTTTTTGTTTTACTGTTAAAGGGGAAAAGATTAAGACTCATAAGACATGATACAATGTCAAGTGAAAAAGACCAGAGCACAGGAGTATCTCTTCGTTGGTTACAACAATTCTTACATATGGACAAACTGGAAAAGGTGTGGGAAAATGAAAGTAGTTGATATGTCAGCATAAGCACATTGTGAATAAATTTTCCTCCTACTTGATATCTTGTATTGTTGCAGTAAAGTTGCTTTGGCAATAAGTACAGGTCAAGAGAAAGCACGAATAAAGACAAAGAAGTAAAGAAAGATTGTGAAACTGCCATGGGCAAGTGAGAAAATATTGAATTGAAATAAAAAGTAGTTTATTTAGAACATCATCCTGAAATACCATTAACGTGGAAACTCAATCTGTAGGTCAAAACACCATTAATAAATTAAACATTCTGTCTTCACTACTCACCTCTGTTCCCTCACTGTAGAACTTTGTCTCTCCACCATGAGATCCTTTTCCCTCTCTTGCCACCAGACTTCTGCAACACCTCTAGGGCCACAACTCCCTAAGGGACAGGGAGTTTGGCAAAATCACTGGTGCAAAGTTAAGGCTAATGAAAAAGAGTTCTGTTAGTTCAACAGGTATGGACCAGCCTAGATCTACTTCTCATTTGTAACTTTATTTTACAGAAAATTCTACTTGGTGGGTAAATTTTCCTATGAACTTCAGACTTTAACTTTCAAAGGAACTTTAAAAACAAAATCTGTTCTTGCCTGTGCCTTGCGATACCATATAATGCATGTATTCAAATGTTTTACTCAAATGTCATATAATAGTAGTCAATTAATAAATAAATCAGCTTCCTACTTATGCTTACAAAATCCGAAAGAACTACTACATTAGCATTTTTAAATTGAGTTCTTTCCTTTATAAACTTGTGAAATGGTTGGCTCATAAGCCATCATATACAGATAATATCTGTACATCTGAGAGAGATGGGAAATAATATGGCCCAGGTGTTTTTCACCAGAATGGTCAGTTCTGCTGGAACAGGACTATACTGTATTCTTATAAACACAAAAATGATAGGTGTGGTGTATAAATGCTACATTATACATAAAGAACTACACAGAGAAATTAATCTAGATTGTCACCTAAGTCTTAGTATTGCAAGGTCCTTTAAATGAAGTTTCAGCCAACTAAATAATTTGGAAATCTGTAATTTATCTATTTGTTCCTTTTTGTAGCTTTTGATACTCCAGGCAATTACGAAAAGAACTTAGTATATAATGTGGTAGCAACTGCCTTTTACCTAAGAACAGTGTCTTTAGAGAAATATGAGGAAAATATTCACCTCGTGCTTTTACCAATGATGTTTCTCCACTAGGGCAGTCACCAATCCACTCTGGAAACTTCTGCCAACCGATTTTGTCCACATTTTCATTCTTAGAACATTATTACACATTCCTTTATGCATGGTTGTTTCCTAAATGTTCTATGTCTGTGTATGTAATCTGTCAAATTAGATTGTTGTTTCTAGGGAGCGAGCATGACTTCCAAGTTTTGCATGTCCCCTCTGAAATGGATCTTAAATACATCCTTGAATAGTTTAATTGCTTAATGTTAAAGATAGGAAAATATTCATATCGTTTAGAAAATTTTACTACTGGGGCACCTGGGTGGCTCAGCCGTTAAGCGTCTGTCTTCTGCTGGGGTCATGATCCCAGGACCAGCCCTGGGAGGGAGCCCTGAATCAGGCTTCCTGCTTAACAGGAAGCCTGCTTCTCCCTCTCCCACTCCTCCTTCTTATGCTCACTCTCCTGCTGTCTCTCTCTGTGTCAAATAAATAAATAATTTTTTAAAAGAAAATTTTACTACTAAGAATAATGTAGTTCTTTTTTTTTTTTAAAGATTATTTATTTATTTGACAGAGAGAGATCACAAGTAGTCAGAGAAGCAGGCAGAGAGAGGAGGGAGCAGGCTCCCTGCTGAGCACAGAGCCTGATGTGGGACTCGATCCCAGGACCCTGAGATCATGACCTGAGCCGAAGGCAGCAGCTTAACCCACTGAGCCACCCAGGTGCCCCAGAATAACGTATTTCTTTGCAAAGAAACCAAGTGGCCTAAATTTGAATAGTTGTCCCTGATGAAGTAGAATAGGTATCTCTTGAGAACACTTGTGCCAGGGCACCTGGGCAGCTGTCAGTTAAGTGTCTGCCTTGGGCTCATTATTATGCCAGGGTCCTGGAATGAGCCCCACATTGGGCTCTCTGCTCAGCAAGGGCCTGGTTCTCCCTCTGCCTCCTGCTACCCCTGCATGTACTCACTCTCTTTCTCTGTGTCATAAATAAATACAATCTTAAAAAAAAAAAAAAAAAAAAGAACACGTGCCATCATGTCTGCTCTGTGGGCACAGGAATGGTGAGGCACTCACAGTCCCTCTCCAGGCCTGAGGCCCTCATTCCCCAGATGCTGGAAGCATTGCCAGCTGAAAGTACACACCTGAGGTGGTCTCCATAAGTAACCCTAGACCATGAACAACTGCCTAGCTGAAGGCTGTTCTCTCTCCCCTTCAACAGCCACTTACCTCCTTCCCCAAATGAGGACTGTTGTGAAGGGCCATGCCTGCTCCCATGAGCTCAGTGGGCTCAGGAAAGGCCCCTCTTGTACTAGCATCTCTCTGCCCATGCCTGCCTCCCTCACTTCCTTCCAGGAGGTTCCCAAGGCACTGTTGAATGACACTCTGCACACAGACCTCTGTCTCCATGTCTGATGCCCAAGACTCAAAGTGTGCCAGTCCTGTTTTATGATCCAAGAGAAAAGAAATATAGGAAAGAAAAACAATGTGTCCACAAGCAAACTATACCTCCAAAATATCTGTATATGACATTATGTGTTTCTGTAAGTGAAAAAGAATAGCAGCTAGAATGGTTCAATCTTTTATTTCTCCTGTGGTTGCTCAGTTTGGGCCCTTCCTTGTCACGTATTAAAACTATGTGAATTCATTAAACACAACTATAGAAACTCCTTACCCATAATGTGTGTGCCAAAGAAAATGTACTCTTATCCCTCAAGCAGAGCTAATGGGTATCTACTGAGACATTTAAAAGCACTATTACAAGATGAAAAAAGAAGTCTATAATAAAAAGAAATCGGTAATACTTCCTTTTGTCCTTTGTGCAGCATAACCTAGAATTTGGGATGGAAATATAGTTATATATACTTATTTTTCTGGCTAATTTCTCAAACTCCAAATTACCCTTATTAGCAGGAAGTCCAGTGTCTCAATTTTGAAGCTGGGAAGGGTTTCAAAGAGAAGTTGAGCTATAACATTTTATTTCTTTAATAAATGTCTGAACCAAGTAGGATAAAATAGTAATATGCACTAATTCTGAGCAGATGCATATATGTATTTGTATTACTTTTGGTACATTTCTTGTATCTATGAAAATCTTCATGAAAGATAGATGACTAACCTTATATTCAGGAGAATCAATACAATCTTGATTCACCGGGCACCCAGTAACATGTGAAAGAGATAATTTTATTTATATTAAAATGATTTATATGGGAATCAGTTCAGCCTGAATTCCTCTAAGGAGCTCCCTGAGTAGTAATTGCCTAGCTGGGGGTATTGCCAACGTATCATCACTTTGCCAAGGACAGTGGCCATGTCCTGTCTCTCTGACCTTGTAACTGAGACATAATCTGTTCTGTATTTGCCCATCAACCCAGGTACCTCTCATACATCTGAACCATGACTTCATGCAGGACTCACTTCCAGTCATGAGGGTCAGTTCTAAATTTCATATACATTGGCACTTCTTACCCCCTCTTTCTTTCCTTCCTTTTTATCTTACTTTCAATAGGCCTCAATTTTCATGTCAGAGTCAACGTTTTCCCTGTTTTTATACACTTAAATTTCAAAGAACTCCAATCAGCACATTTCGAAGTGTGCAAATGCCCTAGTAAATGAAAAAGAAATGTGAACAAGTCTTTATAAAGAAAGAGGGATGCCTGGGTGTTTAAGCATCCAACTCTTGATTTTGGCTCAGCTCATAATCTCGGGGTCATGGGATTGAACCCTGTGCTGGGCTCGTGCTCAGCATAGAGTCTGCTTGAAATTTCTCTCTCCCTCTACCCCTCTCCCAGCTCACACACTCTCTTTTTCTCTCTCTCTCTCAAATAAATAAAATAACAAAACCTTTAAAATAACTAATAAATCCAAAACGTCTAAAGTATATATTAGAAAGTTTTCTAGCCATCCAAAATAATAAAATTAAAATGCATACTTAAAGATATCTAGGAAATTTGGTAATGGGGCTCTTCTTCTCATTAAAGCTTAAACATGTCACTTGCATGTTTAGTTTATTTCCATAGTTTCTATTTCCATAACCATGGTCTCTAAATGGGGGTGCATGCACCTCGGAGGGAAAAATAATCTTTTGGAGTGTAAGAAGAAAATATGAAAAAATTTATATTCATTATGCTTTATTTTTTATATTTAAAAAGAAATCAGTTACATTGTATTGATACATGATATGTAGCTAGGCCCTGGTGTCCTCCTTCAGTTCCACTGGTCATATATGGTCACAGAAAGAGTTCAGAGGCAAGTGTTGGGTTGCTACAGTGCTGATTGATGATGACACCCTCCTTCTTTCATTTACTTTCAGTGTATTGCAATGAAGTATAGTTTATACCTATTAGCAAATGAACATGTCATTTTTATTACTTAATCTTTACTAAATCTCAAAAATAATTGTCAAGGTGCTTAAAAAAATTTCTCCAGGAAATCATTGATTGAAGCACAAAAGAGCAATTAAAAATTATAGAGCTGAAATACCTTCTTCTTCCCTTAACACAAGTTTTCTCCCAGCCATATCACAAGGAAAACAGAAGGATGGGCTACTATGATTTGGAAAGATAGTAGGCAAAAAAGCTCAAATTATCAAGATAATTTAAAGTACTTATTTCCATCTGCCATAATTATAGATGAGGCTCCCAGCAATACTGTGCTTTGAGATATAAGCTAATGGTGATGTAAAGCCATCCTGATTACCAAACCCCTTAAAGCTACATTTTATTTCATCTTTAGCACATGCCCTTAAAATTTTTATTTTTATTTGTGTTTAGTAATGTAGACTCAATAGCTATTTATTAGTTCTTTCTGTGCCAGATACACTTATGGACACTTGAGAGACAGCTATAAATAAAACTCATGTTTTTAAAACTACCCTATGTAATTCACACACAGTTACATATATAAATGAAAATTACATATATTGGAGGACTGCCTGTTTTTTCATTTAACAAATTTCGTGTCATTGGAAAAGTTTTTATACCACTGGTATTCAAAGGAATGACTTCCATGGCATGCAAGAACTTTTCTCCATATGTGAACTTAATTCTTGCCATTTACAGTCTCAGATTTCACTCCCCTGTAATTGTGACATATTTGCACTTCTTCAAACATTTCATTATACTATGCTTTCCTCGGCGCTTTGTGTCTCTCTTCCCTCTGACTGGAGTACTTGGTCTATCCCTTTTTCCCTTACCTTTTTGTTTCTCACATCTCTTTTCTTATCTCTCAACACCCAGCTCTGTCTCTATTCTTTGTGTGACCACATGTGTTGTTCCAGAATGAATCAATTCTTTTACTATGCCCTCCTCCATCACTGTGACTATATCTGAGCAAAGATCACACTGTTCTCACCCTCCTTATGTGTTGCCGATATCCTTGAGATCTCCTTTACCTCCCAGCCTAGTCCCATACCTGACATCCTGTATGCCCAATAAACATGTTAAGCAAATTCTATTAAACTAACCTCCAAATGGCTTTTAGATAACTGAAGTTTAACTTCCTTTGTTTATTTCATGAAAGAAATTTAACAAAAGGACTTGACTTGGTGGTTTTCCAAGAGAATAGATGTCTGGTCAACTTGAAGTTAATAGATGTTTCTACATCACTTGCTATCTTGATCTGACAATATCTAAATGTATTTACCTGGTTCTTGTGTGGCACTCGCTGTTCTACAAACAAAATGGTTTAAATTTGTGTGGTAGACTAATAATATTATACGGAACAAGATTATTAGAAGTTGCATGTCATCTTTTTCACTTCTAAGAAGCAAGTTGAATTAGAGAGGCAATGTGCTCCCTTCTTTTATTGAAAAGTCACTTTTGAAAATGATGACCACAGAATACATGCTTTGACACTATGAATACTGATGATGGACGTCACATCGCAGGAACCCAAGTTGTGTAGTCATCAAAATGCAAATAAATTTCAATGACCCAGGCTTCCATTTGACATTTTGGTGAGCTGTTTCTTGCCTCTGGCTGAACTGTCCCTTGTATGGCCTTTGCTGCTGCAGACCGTCTTACACTGCATACCAAGATGGATTTCAAAAGACTCCAGCGATCTCTGCAGCAAGTAAGAAAACATTATGGTGATCCATTAAGAATTGAAGGATGAAATTCTCCTGGTAATTTTAGTCACCCAATTCTGAGAGAGAGAAAGAGAAGAGACTGGGAAAGAGTATTAATGAGGTTCAGCTGAAGCCCTGACTCCAATAAAAAATATGCAGAAAGCAACAGGAAATACCCAACAGAAAATATTTCAGGGCACGACTTCTTTTGTTCTCATTACTTTGACAATAAATCTTAATATTTTCCAGAAATTTGGATGAATATGATAAGCAACTATGTTTATAGTAATGTGATTACATTTGCTAAATTAGAAACAGCAAGGAGGTCATGTAGTCTCTGCGATTTTGGGAAACAATGAACAACCAAAAGGCTGGTATCTATAGAAATTCCAGACTACTGTTAACCCCACTAGTTCTTCTTATACTTGAACTAAAGGAAAGATTCCATGTTCTGTGAAATCATCTTGTTGAGCTACCTTAGTTTATTTGGCTATGTTCTATTGCGTCCTTAAAAATTCTCAAAAATGCTACATTTATTATACATTTTATACACATCTACATATAAATTTTCTACTTGTCACTTCAGTGTTCAGTAGGTTGGCTTCATCAAAGATAGATCATTGGAGTCATTTATCATCTGGTTTCTTCACTATATGATAAACCTTTCTAAGAGTTACGTCTTTAAAGTGATCTATTATTGTGGTCCAAGTACAGAGTACCAAATGATTTTTTTTTAAAGATTTTATTTATTTATTTGACAGAGAGAGATCACAAGTAGGCAGAGAAGCAGGCAGAGAGAGAAAGAGGAGGAAACGGGCTCCCTGCTGAGCAGAGAGCCCGATGCGGGACTCAATCCCAGGACCCTGAGATCATGACCTGAGCCGAAGGCAGCGGCTTAACCCACTGAGCCACCCAGGCGCCCCCAAATGATTTTTTTTTAACATGTGAAAACAAATGTTAAAGCCAATATCATAAGTAATGACATAAATGAATCAACATGGGCTTTTGTAGTGAATATGCATGGTGAAAGAGAAACCCAAGCGGTGGCCACCATAATAACGTCAGCCAGCAGCTTTATGCATTTTTTTCTCTTCAGTAGAATTCTTTTCATTATATGACATCTCATGCCAAAACAATTAAAGAAGATAGATCAGGTGGAGCCTCTGTGGTGGAACCTGAATTTTGGGTACTAGATCTCTTTCTTTCTACTGAAAACTCTCACTTACCCTAACCAGGCTCCCTGAGGAGCTGCCACTGAGCAGCTCCTAGAACTTCAAGGTGAAACTACTGTTTTAAAGTATAAGATATTTTCAGGAAACAGAACAATACCCCTAGAAAACTTCTCATGTGTTGGGTATTTTACATTTGCATCCTTATTTAATCCCCAAATCAATGTTGTAAATGGGATATTTATCCTCTTCTTGCACCAGGGAAGCTGAAAATCAACAGGATGTAGCCATTTACCTGGGCAGGCTGCTTTGAGCAGCATGACTGAGATTTCAGTCTAATTCTGCTCACTCCAAAAGCTGACTTTCTTTTAGTCTATTTCCTGGGGAAAAAAATAAAGAGATGGGAAAGAGACAACAGTGCTATGATTAGACCCTCCTATAAGAATTTATCTTTAGATATTAAAAAAGAAAAAGCATTTGCTATTCTCTAGGCTAAAGACACTCAGTCATTAAGTTAGTAACTGAGAGTTGAGTAGTGTTCTCTGTTAAGGTCCGTAGAACGGTCACAAGGTAAAAGATGTATTTTTAGTCAAAACCTGTGTGTACACAGAAGTGTTATGGGCTCTCAACAAAGGTGGGGTGGTGGGGAACAATTTTTCACTGCTAAACTGTGAGGCAAATGTTGAGCTGTGGATTTTCAAGCATGATCGTATATTACAATTACCTGGGAAGATTCCTAAACAAAATGATGCCTTGGCCCCACCCATGGATTCTAATCATTAGTGGGGGTTGGGATCTAGGCATTTTTTTAAAAATTTATTTTTATTTATTTATTTTCGGGTGTGGGGCAGAGGGAGAGGGAGAATCCTAAGCAGACCTCTCACTGAGCACAGAGCCCAAATGGACTCAACCTCATGACCTGAGACCATGACCCAAGCCAAAATCAAGAGTTTGACACCCAATGGACTGAGCCACCCAGGTGCCCCATGGGTTATTAGTGTTTTTAAAAGGCATTTATATTAAATACGGGAAATTAATACTGGGTGTCAATTATACTCAAATAAAAAAATTTTTAAGTAAATAATAAAAGTGGTTTATAGGGTAGTCAGAGCTAATGTCAAGAAAGAACTCATTTGGGGAAAGCTTAACTATAAAGGTCCGATGTTACCTGGGCTGCAATGAAGGAGATGTTAGAAAACATGGATATGATGTATAAGAGAAGTTTAAAAGCATCTTTATTTCTTTGATGGAAAAAAAAGTAAGAAAACTCAAAGATTTTTAGAAGACTCCTTCCAAAAGGAGGTCTCCATCTAAAATGTTGGCTAACTTCTGAACTATTGTTCAACTTTCTACCTTTAATGTCTATGTCAAAATTTTAAGGCAGAACAAAGAAAATTAGGAAACTCACTTGCAGATTAAAGCAACTGAATTATACTATTATGGATTTTCTTCCTGATTTTAATTGTTTTAATTTTCATAATGTGAGAATATTTCCAAATATTAGAACATACTGTTAATAATCACACTATTTTTATTATAAAAATTATCCTTAATGGTTTAAAAGATTGGATCACAGCTGTTCTGAAAAGATATTATTCTACATCACAAAAAGAATGAATTTTTCCAACATTATTTATCCAACAATAATATTGGATGACAATAAAACATTTCATCAAAAATGTTTAAGCATTCAAAGATTAATGAAGATAATGAGCAACTAATGGGTTATATGCAAGACTTAGAACATTATCCCATTCAAACAAAATTTACCTGAATGGCATTCTCAAACACAAGCTCCTTGGAAACTTTAGAAGAATTTGTAAAAATATCTCCTGTTGAAATAACTTCCTGCATCTGTGAGTGATTAGAATATGAAAAATCAATGTAGAATGCAAATAAGTGGAATAAACATTTGACCAAAAAACCTAAGGCCCTACTTTGATACAGCCTCTAAGTCTGTGAGGAAGAGTGCATATAGCAAAGAACATAACCAGTTAGAATATACTTTCTGGCCAGGGTTTCTGAGTCTAATGTGCCTGACATAAAGTAAGATTTCCTAAGTTTCATAAATGTGTGTCCCTATATACACCACAGATAAAAACGAGGTCTCAATAACTTTTCTTTCTTTGATTCCTTTTTAGACTCACTCTCCTCACTTTGCCACTTGCTGTTAATTGTTCAGCGCCTCCCGTGAAGATGGGACTTGCTTCCCCAGATGCCGTGACCTGAAGATGGGACTTGATTCCCCAGATGCCATGACCTCAGAGAGGAATAGAACCATTCCTTTGCCACTTGTTACTTTTCAAGCAGAGAAAGACAACTATCATATGATCTCCCTGATATGAGGAAGTGGTGATGCAACATGGGAGCTTAAGTGAGTAGAAGAAGAATCTGAATTCCTTCTTAAGAACTTCCCAGCATCTGTGCCATGCATGGCGACAGGACTACATTTTATGCCAGATAATCAGGAATTTGCTTTATAGAAACTCTCCAGATAAGTGCTAAGTATGCTGTGAACTCTGTGACACATTCATTTTATAGAATTTAGTCCATCATTTTGTAAGTCTTTCTCACTGTTATCAATAATAGGATTAAATTACACACAATTAAAAATTTGAAAAACTAGGACATAAAATCAATGCACAGAAATCAGTTGCATTTCTCTACATCAACAACAAGATAGAAGAAAGAGAAATTAAGGAGTCAATCCCATTTACAATTGCACCCAAAACCATAAGATACCTAGGAATAAACCTAACTAAAGAGGCTAAGAATCTATACTCAGAAAACTATAAAGTACTCATTAAAGAAATTGAGGAAGACACAAAGAAATGGAAAAACGTTCCATGCTCCTGGATTGGAAGAACAAATATTGTGAAAATGTTCATGCTACCTAAAGCAATCTACACATTTAATGCAATTCCTTTCAAAGTACCATCCATCTTTTTCAAAGAAATGGAACAAATAATCCTAAAATTTATAAGGAACCAGAAAAGACCTCGAATAGCCAAAGGAATATTGAAAAAGAAAGCCAAAGTTGGTGGCATCACAATTCCAGACTTCAAGCTCTATTACAAAGCTGTCATCATCAAGACAGCATGGTATTGGAACAAAAACAGACACATAGATCAATGGAACAGAATAGAAAGCCCAGTAATAGACCCTCAACTCTATGGTCAACTAATCTTTGACAAAGCAGGAAAGAATGTCCAATGGAAAAAAGACAGTCTCTTCAACAAGTGGTGTTGGGAAAATTGGACAGCCACATGCAGAAAAATGAAATTGGACCATTTCCTTACACCACACACAAAAATAGACTCAAAATGGATGAAGGACCTCAATGTGAGAAAGGACTCCATCAAAATCCTTGAGGAGAACACAGGCAGGAACCTCTTCGACCTCAGCCACAGCAACATCTTCCTAGGAACATTGCCAAAGGCAAGGGAAGCAAGGGCAAAAATGACATTGGGATTTCATCAAGATCAAAAGCTTTTGCCCAGCAAAGGAAACAGTTAACAAAACCAAAAGACAATTGACAGAATGGGAGAAGATATTTGCAAACGACTTATCAGATAAAGGGCTAGTGTCCAAAATCTATAAAGAACTTAGCAAACTCAACATCCGAAGAACAAATAATCCAATCAAGAAATGGGCAGAGAACATGAACAAACATTTCTGCAAAGAAGACATCCAGATGGCCAACAGACACATGAAAAACTGCTCCATGTCACTCGGCATCAGGGAAATACAAATCAAAACCACAATGAGCTATCACCTCACAGCAGTCAGAATGGCTAAAATTGACAAGTCAGGAAATGACAGATGCTGGTGAGGATGTGGAGAAAGGGGAACCCTCCTACACTGTTGGTGGGAATGCAAGCTGGTGCAACCACTCTGGAAAACAGCATGGAGGTTCCTCAAAATGTTAAAAATAGAACTGCCCTATGACCCAGCAATTGCACTACTAGGTATTTCCCCTAAGGATACAAACATAGTGATCCGAAGGGGTATGTGCACCCGAATGTTCATAGCAGCAATGTCTACAATAGCCAAACTATGGAAAGAACCTAGATGTCCATCAACAGATGAATGGATCAAGAAGATGTGGTATATATACACAATGGAATACTATGCAGCCATCAAAAGAAATGAAATCTTGCCATTTGCTACAACATGGATGGAACTAGAGGGTATCATGCTTAGCAAAATAAGTCAAGCAGAGAAAGACAACTATCATATGATCTCCTTGGTATGAGAAAGTGGAGATGCAACATGGGGGTTTAAGGGGTAGGAGAAGAATAAATTAAACAAGATGGGATTGGGAGGGAGACAAACCATAAGTGACTCTTAATCTCTCATAAGAAACTGAGGGTTGCTGGGAGAATGGGGGTTGGGAGAAGGGGGATGGGGTTATGGACATTGGAGAGGGTATGTGCTTTGGTGAGTGTTGTGAAGTGTGTAAACCTGGCGATTCACAGACCTGTACCCCTGGGGATAAAAATATATGTTTATAAAAAATAAAAAATTTAAAAAAAATTTAAAAAATGCACTTTAAAAAATGACCAGCAACCTAAATATATATATATATATATATATATATATATATATATGTTTATAAAAAATTAAAAATAATAAAAATTTGAAAAACTACAGCAGCCAATCAGAGTCAATAAAAATTTTATTGTCTGTTTTCTACAATATGATTCTTTTTATGTTTATTATGATTTTTCTAAGATCTTAAACCAGGGCTAACTTAAACTATTGGAAAATTATAGTCACAAAAAAAGAAATGCTTGAACTTGGGCTCTCCCATTTACTAGCCCTGCTGCCTCGGACAAGCCAACTTCACACAGCCACATTTTACTTATCATTAAAATGAATGTAGTATTACACTTAGCTTTCCTACTGGAACACATTATTGCAAAAACAAAATGAAATCATTTATATAAAGATGTTAGTGCATAATAGTTATATATAAAGATTATAATTATGAGCATGTTGAGTGTATCATTTTCACTTTGTATGAAGTTAATGGGTACACTTTAAAATGTTCTAAGTGCCCAGTGGCATATATAACTGTGTTCACAGTATTACGATGGTAAATAACAAGAATCAAGGGAAGCAGAGCTGGTAACATGACAGATTTTATGCTTGATAAATGTAATTTAATGATACCACATTTTAAACTGGTTTTCAAACAATTCACATTTAGAATCCTCCCCAAATTAAACCTGGTTTTTAAGGTAAAAAGACAACCATGTTGGCCCAGATCCATTCATTCAAAGTTTGAGTTCTTTTGTGAAGTTTGGAGATTCCCTAAACATATCAGGCAAATAAATTCTTCCTCACATTGTAGGTGAGAAAACTGACACATAGAGAAGCTAAGTGACTGCCCCATGATGGAATCTTCTGGGAGGCAGCATGTGTTTGGAGTGCTAGCCCCTTACACTGCTTTCACATGAACCCTGGTCTTGTCTGTTTGGTGTGGACTCAGACCCCACCTGATCCTTAACCAATGTGCTCTTTCCTGAGTTACCCTGTGAACACATGTGTTTTGTGTTTATAGTTGGATGCTATTACTGGAACATTTTGTCTATTGTTATATAATTAAACTGGAAGAAACACTCTGTGGGATGTGGAAGAGCGCTAAGACCCAAAGATCATCAAAGAAGCCATAAGCTTTTTAATGATGGTGTATATTTGGTTAATCACACAAAAATTGTCTAGATTTCATTTGTATTAAAATTAATGTTTGGGAAAGAATGTGCCTTACTTTGCCTTTTTTTTTCTTTATAGCACATCAATACCTAACAAGATAGTATAGAAGAATGTGTTGTCTAATGAAGACATTAAAGATTCATGGAACAAAAGAAATAATCCTCATTGTAGATATATTATTATAATCTTAAGACATTGGTGGTAGACTGTTTTGTGTGCTTTTAAATTCATTTTCTTTTTTTAGGCAGAATAATTCCAACTGTAATTTGTTACTTAGCATAGCAGTGATATTTCTGTTCACAGAGTCAGATGAGTTTAAGTGGGATAGGATTCCCTGGAAATTTTTCCTTTAATTTTCTAAAAGCCTGCCAGAATGTTCTCTGTTCCATTCTAGCAAGTCATAAGCTTTTCAGTAAAATACTAATAGAAGGGGAAAAGGGGGAAAGAATGAGTTACCAAAGGGATCTATGAGTCTTTTCTTTTAAAGATTACAATCAATTTTTGGTTATATTCAGATCCTTCTTTTATTTTAAGACAGGAAAATGTTTTCATAATTAATATGCTTGCATTCATTTTGACAAAACCGAGTTCAATATTTAAAACTACCCTAGGGCAAACACTAAATTTGCCAAAAATAGTAGATTCAAAATGTACTGTTACGCCCTGAAGTACCCTGAAGTTTGACTTTGCTGATTTTCACAAGTACTCTGTACTGCAGGATCCATTATTTCATACCAGTAGAGATTTTTTAAAATTTAATTTAATTTTATTTCCTTCCAGTGTTCCAAAATTCATTGTTTGTGTACCACACCCAGTGCTCCATGCAATATGTGCCCTCCACAATATCCACCACCAGGCTCACCCTACACCAGTAGAGACTTAATGCCATATGCCTATACTTGGTTCAGAGTCCTCATTTGAAGTCTCCTTGGCTAAATATAGCTATTTATTTGGGGGAGCTTTTCTCCTTTCTCTTCTAAAAGTTTTCTTAAGGTTACTATAATGAAAGACATTCTTACACCAACTTTTTAAAAACATGAGTCTACTATGTGATGAAGTTCTTGATGAATTTTATTTTCTCCCAGATTACATACCATATAGGTAGTCAAGCAAGAGTAGACAACTGACTGGAAAGGAGACATCTATGACTTTTCTCCTCTTGAGGGGTAGAACCCAAATATTTTGGCTAAGGCTGGAATATAAAACACTAAAAATTTGGCAATATTTAACCTTTTCTTGAGAATATACATATTCCAAGTGAAGGCTCCCTTCTGGTGTGTTACATCACACAGTATATACCAGTGCATATACCACAAAATGTAGTGCTGAATTTGATGATAAAGGAAAGATCAGTTCCTCATCTTTGTTCTCTGCTTCTTCTATTATTATTACTTGAGGGATAGATTTATAACCTTGACAGTCCCAAATAGATATGAGAGCACATCAGAACACATTTTCCCCATGCATCTAGAGTCATGTTATTTTTTTGTGTGAGTTCTTCACACAGTTTTGAATTTATAAATTTAAACTGATTGTAACCAAAAATTTTGAGAGTGTTCCATGTTGGCATGAGGAAGCCATGTACATAAAAATAAAACATTCACTTGGCCCTCTTACTATATTCAGGAATAAGATATTTATACAAATAATTACAATATAAAGTGGAATGTGCATTGGTTTCCCTTCTTCATATGACAACTTTAACTTTTCCTAAGTGCTTTTTGCTTATGTGCTTTTAGTATATGCTGAGACCTTTAACACTTATGTATGCTGAAAGCAATCTAGGTTGTTATTTCTTCAAAGGAAAATTGTTTGTTTATACTTCCAAAAGTTTGACATTTGAAGTGTTGAAATTTCTCTACTGAAAAAGAATGAACTTGAAATGGCTTACAAGCTATTGCCGTTACTTCTAAGTTTCCTAAAATCAGACTCTTCTGTTTTTAGTAATTGAAAGTAGAAGGTGAAATGTTTATAGAGGATAATGACTACTAAGATGGCTTTGACTTTATTTCTGCTATATGATCTTGGTCTGTGATGATTTCATTTTAAGCCAGACACCATGACCTTCCCAATTTCAATAAAATTTTCTACATGATTGCTTCATCTGAGAACTGTAGTTCTTTTAGCACATGTTTCCATCTGGAAATGAATCACCCAATGATCTACATGTGCCATACCAACTCAAGTCAGTCTGAAGCCTGTCTCCAATGGTAGTGCCAAACACAACGCTAGTCCAAGCCATGCGATGTTGACTTTCCCATTTGATTAATGAGGACAATATTTAAATTTGATCTGTTTTAAGGTCAGTGTTAAAGGCAAAAGACCTTCATTTATCCAATCTTTAATAAAATGGTCAAATATAATTGTGGATTAAAGTTGAAGCCTGCCTCATTTTGGAAAGTGTATTATTTCTGACTAATTTTCTCCCCTTTCCTGATGGCAAAGAATTTCATTTATTGAATTTCATTTATTTCTCATTATTTTTCTGATGGTAAGAAATTTTATTTGTTGAATTATTGAATTTTATTTATTTTTCTTGTAAGATGTAGATTTCTTCTCTATTCTGTTATTCACAACTAATGAATCATTGAACACGACATCAAAAACTAATGATGTACTATATGTTGGCTAACTGAACATAATAAATAAATAAATGAATAAATAAAACAAGTTTTGAAAATTATTTGACAAACCAAAATAACAAGTGCTATCATGTCTCAACAAACATATCTCCCAAATGATGCAATGGGTTTAAAAAGAAAATGAGAATATTTTAGACCACATAGACACAACAGTTCTGTTATCAACAATATTAGTGACCATAATTCTTGCTATCTATGCAATTGTCTTTGGTTATTCAGTTTATATCCTGTTTACCAAAGGTCATTATCACTGTGGATCTTACTGAATAAAAGTAAGAATGGTAGCTATAATTTCATTTATGATTCAAACTCACATGAACCCTGGAATAAGAAACTCTGTGTGTTTAAGTGTAGAAAAATTATCTTTATTCTCCCTCCACCCATATAGAAGGTGAGCTTTGTATCATACATGATTCCTTAAAGCTAGTGTACTGAGTTCAAAAGATAAAGAGTGTAAGATTTATTGTCTATATTGTATTTTGTATAGTGAATACAGCATGTATTATATATGTTCTCATCATATATCAGTCCTTGTTTTAGTGTAGGTTCCCCAGAAATCAGATCCTGAGATAAAAGCCTGCATGCTGGCAGGTGATTTGTGAAGTCATCCCATTAACATTAGTGAAGGACTTGATAAGGTGAAAAAAATAAGGAAGGCATCAACACAATAAGGTCTTACTAGCTGATCCCCACAATGTGTGAATAGGTCTTCTGTCTTGCTGGGACATTCCAGGGAGGAGGATATAGAACACATCCCACATCTACCTGTGGTTTATTTTCAAATATATATTATATGTCATAATTTTAAAATATTTTTTCAGTGCCCAAATAAATATCTCATTAAAATATCCATGATAATCACTCTCTTTTTCTCTCTATAGCTGTCTTTTTGCCTTTCTGAAAGCACTTTATTTCTAATTCTAAGGATGACTTCCTTAATAATACTTATTTTCAAAAGATATGTTTTATCTTCTTGGCTATATTTTTAAGTTTGAATATAGTTCTATCAGTAAATTAAGTCAGAGTTGAGTCCATGAAATTCTCAAGAAATAATACTATTAAGGAAATAATGGTATGAAATTTTTTTAAAAGATTTTATTCATTTGACAGACAGAGATCACAAGTAGGCAGAAAGGCAGGCAGAGAGAGAGAAGGAAGGAAGCAGGCTCCCGGCTGAGCAGAGAGCCTGATGCGGGGCTCAATCCCAGGACCCCGGGATCATGAACTGAGCCGAAGGCAGAGGCTTTAACCCACTGATCTACCCAGTTGCCCCTGAAATTTTAATTAACCAAATTCTCCACTCTAAGGTAACATTGAATAAATGTTTCATGAGGCTGACTTGAAAAATCTCAACCCAAAATGATGTCAGTTTAGACTTTTTGCTTTGGTAAAATGTCATTATATAACACCTCCCTCTTGGTTTTGTTGTCTAACTTTTGCTGTTCTATTTCCAAGATAACCTCATTCACCCTTATGTTTTTACCAATAATGTCTTCAGAAGATTATGCATATAATAACAAAATAACTATTTCATAAATGTAGGACAAATTAATGAGATTTCAAACATTTATGTCTTATTATATATTTCAAATTCTATCCACCGAATCAATTCTCCAGATATACAGCAAACATTTATTTAGTTCCTCCTTCCAGACACTGTGTTCCAGAATTATATGCCCAGTTCCCATTTCCTCTTCTAAAAAATAGGAATATTGATATCTTCATCACCAGGTTTAAAGAATGGTGGAGACCATTTATATAGGATATCAGTAACAATAAGAACTAAATAGATATGAGTTGTACTTTCCAAAACCCAGAGGTCAAAAAATGAAAGTCTTTGGATAAAATCAGGTTGATCTATTTTGATAAATAACATTTTAGTGGAATAAAGCCATGATTATTTGTTATATATTGTCTGTGTCCATTGTCTTTAACAGTAGAGCTGAGTAGTTGCAACAGAGATCAGATGGCTTTAAGAGTTAATCATGTTTACTATCTGGTTCTTTACAGAGTAGTTTAGCAACTTGTACTTCCCAAATTATGTGGGTCTTAATACTTGTTAAAGATATAATATCTTATTATATAGAGAGATTCTCATTCCTCCTTATTTAGATTATAATTAAAGAGATTTGAAAGTAATGCAAGATTTCTTGGCTCAATGAGATTCCCAAATAACTCTTATAAAGAAGAAATTAAGTAAATTTGGGAAACTTCCCTAAGGAATGGCTAAAGATAGAATTCAAAGTTCTGTGGCATCTTAGTAGAGGAGAAAGTTTTCAGGGACAAGAGACAGATCTCTTAGTCTGAACTGGAATTAAGGTAACCCTGAGAAGAACAAAAAATGATAAAAAGAATTAAGAAAATGCAAATTCTAATTCTTGGGCTGAAATTTTTGAGGACAAGATTTAAAACTGGGTATGGAATATCTTACTACTAGACCAGTTAAAATTATGAAGAAATGACTCAAATAATGGAATGGAGAACACTGACTAGAAGACCTGCTCTAAGAGCAAAAAAAGGACTGGGCAAAATTGTGACAGAGTTATATGCATTTAAAATTCCTGTATGAGAAGGCTTTCAAAAGAGTCCAAGTGTTAGTAACAAGGCAGAAGAGTGAGAGGGAAAAGACCTAAGTAGAATGTACCTCCAAATGTGTAATCTTGCCAAGTTATGGCATACATTCCCAGCCAATGTGATACCATTTTCTTTATTAATCATACTGAGATAATAAAGAAATAAATAAAGAAATAAATCCAAGTAGTGATAGTCATCAAGACACTCCCTTTGAGGGGCAATGAAAAGAAAGGTTAAGTCCTCTCTTTTATTTCTACTTGAAGACATAGAGAAGGGCATCCCAGATTTCATGATTTACTTATTCTCCAATAGGGAATAAGTAAAAATTTGGGTCTAGTTGGCTAGATTGTTTTGACGAAAAGGTGCCATGAAACCAAGCCATGGCTGCTCTTTGGGATGTCAGTTGTTCTACCCCAGACTGGGAGGGCCCTACTAGGAAGAAGTTTGATGATTTTAACTTTTCAGCAACTCTGGGAACCGTAGGGAATAGAGGAAAACCCATGTATACTGAGCCCCACCTAGGGACCACTGAGCATAAGCTCTGCTTTGATCTTGCTGCTCTTCCTCTGAGATGTTTAGGAATGAAAGCATTGGTGGGAACATTTGCTGAAGACTTTAATGTACTCATAACCAACTAGAGAAAGTCCTCAGGTACCTTCTTCACACTTCTACTTCTTCCACAACTTTCCTTGGACCTATCAGGTCTACCTCAAAACTTCCAATTACATAAAGCTTAATTTAATCTGGAAGAAATAAATTTGTCTCCTCTGATGCTAAGCACAAGCAGGATGGAATCTGTATGAAAACCTGTGAAATTTTATTTCTAATCAGGAAGGAATTTTCCTGGCAATGGATTTAATTCACTCACTCAACCCCACCCTCCTTCATAGGCAATGCCTAATCATCAAGTGGGTTTCTTTATTTACTTTGCCATTTAAAAATGTAACATCTACCAAGGATCTGCTTTCAATTTTTAAAGGGACCATGCCTTCCTCTTTAAATATTTTCAAGCCATTTAAATAAAATAGTATGGAAAATGACTTTAAATAGAAATGTGGTTTTAGCACTCAAGCAAGACTCCCATACAGTCATAATACATGTATCCTGACCCTAAGAGACCTTCAAATATAATGGAAAAACCCCATATAAATTTTTAAATTTAAGTATCTCCTTATAATTGCTGACATACATCTTTGTCCCATAGATACATAAGTAACTTGCAAACATATAGTATATACATATATATGCAAGTTACTTATGTATACATATATAAACTATATGTATATGTATACATATATATACACATACACACACATATATACACACACATATATCTGTGTGTATATATATACACACACACACAAACAGTATACATATAAGCTGTATACATATAAACAGTATACATACATATGTATACACATATGTATGTATATACATATATATATACACACATACACACCCGAACAGTATACATATAAGCTTACTTGTGTATCACATATCCATGTTTTTTTACCCTTTTCCAACTTTCAGCCATAGGCATTCAGAGAAACTCAAAACCAGGAGACATCATCAGTGGCTGAAAGTGGTGATTTTAACACATGTCCATAGAAGTTTTGACAGTTTTCCCAGCAGAGAGTAGTGTGCTTTTGTAATTGGTTCAATAATATGGCAGAAATAAAGCTATGTGGCTGCAGAGGTCTAATCATAAAAGGAGATGCAGCTTCTGCCTAGCTCTCTTGGGACATCCACTTATGGGAAAGCCAGCTCCCATACGCAAACTGCCCTAAAGTGACCAGGCTGTGAGGAAGGCCAAAGTAGTGTATTTGAAAGATCATGTGAAGAACAGAGAAATGTGTGGTTATCTCCTGACTGACACCAGGCCTTGCTCAAATTCCATTCACCATCTCATCTGTTTATCTTTGTTTACAGATCTCTATCCAAAACCACCCAGCCACGCTCTGTCCAAATCCTTGACCCAGACACTGTGAAAGATAGTACGCTGAGTTTGTTTTAAGGCATGAAGTGCTGGGGTAGTTTATTTCACAGCAGTAGGTAACTGAAATACTCAGGTGAATTTGTACTGTGCATTATCTTTAGTTGTATGAGACATTTTGAGTCTAGGAACCTTGTCTTTGCCTTTGGCCATAGTGTAGTGGCCATAAACAATAATGAATCTTTTTAAGGAGGGAATAGTTAAAGTGTTGCAGAAGGTTGAGAATGCCTCTCCCAAAATTCCTCTGTATCCAAAATTTGTATTGGTTCTAGTCCTAGGCCTTCAGATAAACTCTAGAGACAGAGCTAAATTAAGCTCTCTGCCTACCATAGCCCCAAAATAAAAGTGTTAATTTAAACCAGATCCAGTTGAACTGACACAATTCATTCACATACTTGATGGATGTGGGTTCCAAGTTAGCTCAACTATTTCTAAGTTATTTGACCATGAACATGATTCTTCCTAAGGAGGTAATTTCATCCAGCTTTTCAGAATAAAGTTTGAAGAATCAGAAACAAGTGCCAAAACATGAGTTTTAGGACAGTCATAAGTGTGAGGGGTATAGTTGGAAGTTAGATTAGAAGATTTTATGGGGTTGGAGATAAGGGAGAAAGGGAAGCTGATGGGTAACTTACATTGAACAGTTTGACAGCAGTTAACGGCATCCACTGTGCATCTCATTTCTTGAATTATTACTCTAGTTTGTGCATCACAATGGTTTGTATCAAAATATTTAGTAAATATTCATATTGGCTATTTTAATATTTAGAGTTTTATAAGTTAGGGTAGATTAAGAATGCTTTCTGTATTCTGGAAAAGCCTAATTCATTGGTTCTCAATACTATCAACCTCATTTCAATGAGCTGTTTTTGTGTTGAATCATGAAATTATAGTTAGCTAATGTTTAACTAGTACTTATCAAGTTTAGCATCAGCACCACCTGGAATACTTGCTCAAAATTGGGACTTCTGGACCCCAACACAAATATGCCAAGTCTGAATCTCCAGGAAGGAGATCCTGATATCTATATTTTCAGAGCTCTCCGAATATATGTGAGAAACATTGGTGGAAAAGTATTATAGAGGCCAAAGCGATGAGCCCTTTTCAGGTAAAAAGATTTCTCATCTCAATTTCATCTTAGGTCCTCATTGATGCTTATAATTTTATCTTTATGTCTCTTATGGTGACCTTCTTTTCACTGAGTCCCCTCCCTCTTTTTTCTTCTTGCCTCCCATCACACCTACAGGAAACCTTTCCTCTTACTTTATGGAGAAGGTAGAAGTCACTGAAATGAATTTTTTTGTATTCCTGTTTTAATGTGTTCTCATTCTGGCTAAGAAATAGATATTTTCTTCATCTGATTCTACTAAAACATGTCAGTGGCTGAGGTCAAATATTTTCATTCTTTACTGTTTTTGATTTCTCTACTGTAAAATGTGGAAATCTGCCCTGGATCTCATAATGAAATTCAAGATTATTTGCCTTGTCATAAGAGCACTTACTGTATTATATCTTATCTGCCTAAAGACATTTTCTCCATAAGAGCAGAATTAGTTTTCTTCACCCAAGTAGCCAAGCTACTTAGAAGAATGAATGCAGAAGAGATGGTCTTGTCCAGATCTAACATTTTATAAATTTTGACCATCTAGCAGATACCTAAATTGTAGACATCTCTACACTTCTGATGAAGAACTTTCTGTGATATCATGTGGACCTGGGTTTGAGTCATAACTTTACTACTGCTAAGCTATGAGACCTTGGAAATTATAATTAAACAGTCTGATCCTCAATTCCCTCATCTTTAAAATAGATTTTATGAATAGTCCATACTATCCATAAGGCAACATAAGAAGATATAAGTCCAACACCTAGGACGATGTCTGACAAATGATTGTCACATGTCACTGAAACTGAGATACCATGAATTAAAGGTTGCAAACTAAACTATAACCCAATGTGTTTTCAGTCACTTAGAATTTTTATTTTTAAACATGGTGATGGTTTATTTTATGTGTCAAATTGACTGGGCATAGGTTGCCCAGTTATTTGGCTTATATGTTTGGCCAAAGAGCCAATAGGGAAAAGCTACCCCTATAGGATTTTGACCCTAAGTCAGCTCCAGGTGAAACAATAAAGGAATATGAAGTTGGATGAGGCCAAATTTATTGCTATGGACTCACTAAGCAGAGATTCTGCATTTAATGTTATAGCTCAGAGAGTTAAAACAGACTCTAATGGTTTGTTAGGTTGACTGAAACATGGACCAGAAGGAGTCCCACAGTGAGCAAACAAGAAATGCCAGATCACCTAGATTTAATGTAGAGAAAGGTATTCAAAATTTTAAGGTGATTGTTATGTTAGTGTGGCTTTTTTACTTGTCTTACTCACAAACCCTGGAAGGTCCAGGAGACATACTTTTATTAGAACTGTAAGAAATAAATTTAAGACAGGATCCCTTGTGTAAGGGCCTGGTTGGCCAGAGGGAGCCATTTCATAGTGGGCTTAGATTGACCCTGCCCCTCCCAGAGGAACTTACTTGCAAACCCCAGATATAGGGGCAGGCCAGGCCAGATGGAGACATCCAATCAGTGGGGCACACATATATTTACTGTGGTGTATTGAAATTCAATTGGTCACCCGTATTGCCACCGAGGGAGCAGCCTCGCTGGGTAAGGGGAATCATCGGGTAAGGGGAATCCTTGTGCAAGGGGAAGTCTTTGGGGTCGGTGTCCTGGTCATTGTCGCCTCTTTGTAAAAGACGGTCCCGACTGTTCTGTTTGATTTTAGATGCTTGGTGCGAAATAAAGCTTTGCTTGACTTTCTTTTTGTGTCAGTCTTGTTCCTTTGATCATGGACCCTAACACCTTGCATCTTTGAAGAACCCTATGATTATTCTTCTCTGTAGGCCAGACCTATAATAGGGACTGTAGTCACTAAATTGGGAAACCCAACTGCAATGGTAGCAATTGGATGCCAGGGTGACAGAGATCAAGAAGATGCACTCAACAGCCAAAAGCAAGGTTAGCATCACTACTATTATAGACAGCAGAGTCAAAATAGCAATCGGAGTACTGTGACTTGCACAGACCTATGAAGATAGCTAGTTAATCATGGTGTTCTTGGAAGGGAAACAGTCAGGAAGACTACTAAATTCCTATTTAATCTGTATAAGCAGAAAAAGTTCCAGGTAACGTGAATACCTGGCCCCTCAATCAATTGCCAGACTTGAGTGGGTTTGCAAACTCAGAATCCTTTGAATGAAGGGGGTGGTGGTGGGGTCTTCTTGAGAAGGACACCAATATACTACTGAAAATTTATATTAATCTTTTTTCCAGCTTTCTGCCAAAGAATATTCGACCTTTTACCAGGGTAACTGTGCTTTGAAAAAAGGGAAATAACCAAGCTTTTTGGAGACTACTGGGTACTAGTTATGAAATGACATAATTCTAGGAGACCCAAAATGTCATTGTGGCTCACTAGTGTTGGGGCTAATGGAATTTTGGTGGTCGGGGAGTTTCAGCTCAAGTCTATTTCACAGTGGGTGTAGTGGGTCCTTAAACCCATCTTGTGGCTATTCCCCCAGTTCCAGAATGCAAAATTAGAACAGTTACACTCAGCAGCTAGAAGAATCCCCATGTCAGTTCCCTTACCTGTGACTGTCACAGTAGGAAAGGCCAAGTGGTAGCCAATAGAACCGCCTTGACCGGGGAAAATAGTAAAACAAAAGCAATACTGCATCCATGGAGGGATGGCCGAGATTAGTGCTACAATCAAGGAACTGAAAGATGCAGGGGTGCTGATTACCATCACATTCCCACTCAACTTGTCCTATTTGGCCTGCACAGAAGACAAATGAATTTTAGAAAATGATGGTAGATTATTATCAGCTTCACCATGTGATGATTCCAACTGCAGCTTCTGAATTAAAAGTGCTTTTATTGCTTGAGCAAATACATCCACTGGTACATGGTATACAGCTATTGATTTAGCAAATTCCCATGTCCCTGTCCTTGCTTGTAAGACACCAAGAATAGTCAGCTTTAGTTGGGAAGGTGTACTTCAGGAGTATACCTACTCTCAAGCCCTATGTGGTAATTTTGTTTGCAGGGATCTTGATCAACTTTCCCTTCCATGAGATAACAGACCAGCCCATTACATTGATGACATTATGCTGATTGGAATTAGTAAGCAAGAATTCACACTGTTCCAGACTTATTATTTAGGTGAGTTCCAGAACAAGAAAAGACTCTTGCAAGGAGGTCCAGGCTGCTGTGTAAGCTGTTCTGCCATGTGGGCCATGTGATCCGGCAGACCAACTGGGGCTGGAAATATCAGTGGCAGAGAGTGATGCTCTTTGGATTTTTTTTTAGCAGGCCCCTATAGATAAATCTCAGTTCAGATCCTTAGGATTTCTGAACAGAACTCAGCCAAATAACCATTACTCTTGAGAAACAGCCCTTTACCTTAGTAAAGACTGACCATTTGACCATGGGTCACAAGTTCACTGCCCATCATGAACTGGGTGTAATTTGACCTAGGAAGCAATGAATTTGGGTGTGCACACTAGCAGTCCACTATCAAATAGACTTGGTGTATACACGATTGGGCCTACGAAGGCCCTGAAGGCACAAGTCAGTTATATGAGGAGGTGTCCTAGATGCTCATGTACAGGTTCTTGCTAAATTTCCTCTTCTTTCTTAGACCTCTTTTGGCCTTATGAGTAACCTATGGTTACTTGACAGAGAAAGATAAAAAGAAGACTCCGGCCTGGTGTACAAATAGTTCTGCATCATATGCAGCCACAACCCCAAAGTGGAAACTACAGCACTATAGTTCCCTTTTGAGATATCCCTAAAGGACAGTGGTGAAGAGAAATTCTCCCAGAGGGTAAAATTTCAAGTAATGCACTTATTTTTCACTTTCTTTGAAAGAAAAAATGGCCATATGTGCAACTATATAGCAATTCATAGGCTGTGGCCAATGGTTTGCCTGGATGGTTAGGAATGGGAAGGAACACAATTGGAAAATTGGTTACAAAGAAATTTGGGGAAGAGCTATGTGAATAGACCCATCCAAATGTAAAAGAAAATGAAGATATTTGTATCCCTTGTAAATATTCACCAAAGAGTGACATAAGCAAAGGAGAGTTTCAATAATCAAGTGGATAGGATGACCCATTCTATTGATGTCCATCAACCTCTTTCTTCAGCCACCCTTGTCAACACCCAATGTGCTCATCAACAAAATGGCTTATGGTGATAGTGAGAGAATTTATGCATAGGCTTAGCAACATAGGCTTCCACTTACCAAGGTCAACCAACCAACACTGAGTCCCCAGTATGAACCACTCCCAGGGTGATCTGTCAATTACCTGGTGGTAAGCTGATTACATTGGACTGCTTCCAGCATAGAAAGGGCAATGCTTTGTTCTTATGGACTAGAGTCTAGATATGGATTTTATTACCTTCCTTGTAATACAATTCTTCTGCCAAAACTACCATCTGTGGACTTATAGAATGCCACGATAGTATTATGAACAGCATTGCTTCTGATCAAAGAACTCACCTCATAGTAAAAGCGTGTTCCATGCTCATGAAATTTCTAGTCTTACCATGCTCCCTACCTTCCTGCAACAGCTAGTTCACTACAATGGTGGACTGACCCTTTAAAGACACTTAATTCCGCCTGGGGCAAAGACACTTGAGAATCACTACAACAGGCCCCTCCCCCAGAAGATCAACAAGAAATCCAGCGGAGACCAAGTTCACCTACCAAAGAGTGCGGTTTCAATACCAAGGAGAGCAGCAGAATTCTAGAGGAGGAGAAAGCAAAGCACGGAACTCATGGCTTTTTCCCTGTGATTTTTTTTTTAGTC
>NC_081561.1:34223332-34226301 GCF_022355385.1 Mustela nigripes | reverse complement strand
GTGTGTAAACCTGGTGATTCACAGACCTGTACCCCTGGGGATAAAAATATATGTTTATAAAAAATAAAAAATTATAAAAAAAATAAATAAAGACACTTACAGCATTACCTATCTGACAATACCTTGCAGGTCTGGGCAAGGTTCTCCAGAACCTTATATATGCTCTGAATCAGTGTCCAATATGTAATATCTTTTCTCCCATAGCCAGAATTCACAGTTCTAGGAATCAAGGAGTACAAACAGAAGTGTCACCACTCGCTATTATCTTTGGTGACACATTAGCAAAATATTTGATTCCTGTTCCCCAAAACCTATGCTCTACTGACCTGGAGATCATAGTTCTAAAGGGAAGAATGCCTCCACTAGAGGACAGCAATGATTCCATTGAACTAGAAGTTATGACTTCCAACCAACCACTTTGGGCTCTTCATGCTTCTGCATCAAAACTCAAAGAAAGGTGATTGATCCTGATAACTAAGGGGAAATCAGACTACTCCTCTATAATAGAAGTAAGAAAAAGTGTATCTTTTTTTCTTTTCTTTCCATATCTACACATACAGTAGTGTTCCAGGAGATGCCTTAGGGTGTTGCTTATTATTTTCATCCTCTAACACCAATGTAAACTACAACAACATAGTACAGGCAGGGCTACTAATGGCCCAGACCCTTCAGGACTGAAAGTTTGGATTGCTACTCCAGGTAAAGGTCGACAACCACCTTAAGCCCCCATGTTGCATCTTGCTTATTGAATGGAAACAGAACATAAAATGGGTTTTGGAGGAAGATTATAAATACCAGCTATGACCATGTGGCCAGTAACAGAAATTTTAACTATAATTTTTATGACAATTCCCTCCTTATTTTCTTATGAGTATGTTATACATATAATCACTCATATATATATAAATATATATATATATAATATAATATTTAAGTATTGTTAACTTTGCATCATAATATTTAAGTTACAGGATATTAAGGAGTAGAGTAAACATTACAAAAGGACTTTACTTCCTCTTCTAGGAAGGAGTTAATAAATTTTTGGTTGTACATATGAACATTGTGTCCTGTTAAGCATAACATTAAGTATGGTTTAAGAAGCATGTTGGTACCAAGTTGACAAAAGGTAGACTTGTGATGATTAGTTTTATGTGTCAACTTGACTGGGCCATGGGTTGCCTAGGTATTTAGTCAAACATTATTCTGATTATGTCTTATGAGGATGCGTTTTTTTTTTAATAAACATATAATGTATTTTTATCCCCAGGGGTACAGGTCTGTGAATCGCCAGGTTTACACACTTCACAGCACTCACCATAGCACATACCCTCCCCAATGTCCATAATCCCACCCCCCCTTCTCCCAACCTCTTTCCCCCCAGCAACCCTGTTTGTTTTGTTAGATTAAGAGTCACTTATGGTTTGTCTCCCTCCCAATCCCATCTTGTTTAATTTATTCTTCTCCTACCCCCTTAAGCCCCCATGTTGCATCTCCACTTCCTCATATCAGGGAGATCATATGATAGTTGTCTTTCTCCGCTTGACTTATTTCGCTAAGCATGATACCCTCTAGTTCCATCCACGTCATGGCAAAGAGCAAGATTTCATTTCTTTTGATGGCTGCATAGTATTCCATTGTGTATATATACCACATATTCTTTATCCATTCATCTTTTGATGGATATCTAGGTTCTTTCCATTGTTTGGCTATTGTGGACATTGCTGCTATAAACATTCGGGTGCATGTGCCCCTTCAGATCACAGAAGAGAGAGAAATTAAGGAATCAATCCCATTTACAATTGCACCCAAAACCATAAGATACCTAGGAATAAACCTAACTGAAGAGGCTAAGAATCTATACTCAGAAAACTATAAAGTACTCATGAAAGAAATTGAGGAAGACACAAAGAAATGGAAAAATGTCTCATGCTCCTGGATTGGAAGAATAAATATTATGAAAATGTCTATGCTACCTAAAGCAATCTACACATTTAATGCAATTCCTTTCAAAGTACCATCCATCTTTTTCAAAGAAATGGAACAAATAATCCTAAAATTTATATGGAACCAGAAAAGACCTCGAATAGCCAAAGGAATATTGAAAAAGAAAGTCAAAGTTGGTGGCATCACAATTCCAGACTTCAAGCTCTATTACAAAGCTGTCATCATCAAGAGAGCATGGTACTGGCACAAAAACAAACATATAGATCAATGGAACAGAATAGAGAGCCCAGAAACAGATCCTCAACTCTATGGTCAACTAATCTTTGACAAAGCAGGAAAGAATGTCCAATGGAAAAAAGACAGTCTCTTCAACAAATGGTGTTGGGAAAATTGGACAGCCACACGCAGAAAAATGAAATTGGACCATTTCCTTACACCACACACGAAAATAGACTCAAAATGAATGAAGGACCTCAATGTGAGAAAGGAATCCATCAAAATCCTTGAGAAGAACACAGGCAGCAACCTCTTCGACCTCAACCACAGCAACATCTTCCTAGGAACATCACCAAAGGCAAGGGAAGCAAGGGCAAAAATAATCCTTTGGGATTTCATCAAGATCAAAAGCTTTTGCCCAGCAAAGGAAAGAGTTAACAAAACCAAAAGACAACTGACAGAATGGGAGAAGATATTTGCAAACGACATATCAGATAAAGGGCTAGTGTCCAAAATCTATAAAGAACTTAGCAAACTCAACACCCAAAGAACAAATAGTCCAATCAAGAAATGGGCAGAGAACATGAACAGACATTTCTGCAAAGAAGACATCTAGATGTCCAACAGACACATGAAAAAGTGTCCCATCTCACTCGGCATCAGGGAAATACAAATCAAAACCACAATGAGCTATCACCTCACACCAGTCAGAATGGCTAAAATTAACAAGTCAGGTAATGACAGATGTTGGTGAGGATGCGGAGAAAGGGGAACCCTCCTACACTGTTGGTGGGAATGCAAGCTGGTGC
>NC_081561.1:34219787-34223232 GCF_022355385.1 Mustela nigripes | reverse complement strand
TCAGGAAACGACAGATGTTGGTGAGGATGCGGAGAAAGGGGAACCCTCCTACACTGTTGGTGGGAATGCAAGCTGGTGCAGCCACTCTGGAAAACAGCATGGAGGTTCCTCAAAATGTTGAAAATAGAGCTACCCTATGACCCAGCAATTGCACTACTGGGTATCTACCCTAAATATGAGGATGCTTTTGGATGAGATGAACATTGTAACTAGTAGACTGAGTAAATATAGATTGCTTTCCTTAATATGGATATCCTTCATCTAACCAGTTGATTGCCTGATTACAAAAAAAAACCTGAATGAACATCCCAGTAAGAGGGGACTCCTCTTCCCTAATGTTTTGAGCTAAAACATTGGTCTTTTCCAGTTTTTGGACTCAGACTAAAACATCAGCTCTCCTTGGGTATTGAGAACTCTGGGCTTTCAGACTATATAAGGAGCCTTCCTTATTCTCAGGCCTTTGAATTCAGACTAGAACTATATACATCTACTCTCCTGGATGTTCAACTTACTGATTGTGGATCTGGGGATCTCTTGGCTTCCATAATCATGTGAGCCAATTCCTTATTTCTATCATGTATCATTTTTTGCATGAATAAAAAGGAAAATATAAACAAAATAATTTGGCTAAGGTATTCAGAACATTCCGAATTTCTTTCAGAACCAAATTCATTGATTTTGGTATTTTTCCACAAAATATTCTTCTCAATGTCATTCAGCACTTTTTAGAAGACTTTACTATTGTCCAGTATAGTTAGTTCAAGTTAATGGCACTTACTGTACATAGTTTCATGCTGATTCTTTCATAATATTTCCAAAAATGTCAGATAAAACAAGTATGCCATCTTTACTAGCTGATGATAATTACAAGACAACATTGATTGAAAGATACATTCTGACATCAGAGATGTTAAAATGTGAAAAAAATGTGCATCTTAGAATTGATGCAATTTTTACATTGCTCAATAAACATACTATCATTGAATTAATGATGATGGTAATGATGATAAAGATGAAGAATATTAGTTGGGAAGATGTGTCCTTGTGCTTAATAGTGTGTTTATGTATCTGGGAATGTGTGTCTGATAGTTGGTGCATTTTTGGAGATGCTTAAAGACCTATACAAAATAAATGAAAACCAGTGGTCTGAGATGTCTCCTGATAAAAGTGTTCATTTCACACCTGCAAGTGAACAACCTTTCAAGATATTAACTGTGCCACTGAAGCTTGCTGTTCTGATGTTATACAAGGTAAGCATTTCACTTTTAGCACTAACACTGAGAGCAGGAACTAATTAGCACAGTTTTCCAGTTGCTTGTGGCAAAATTCTTAGTTAAAATTTTTCATGCAAAAAAATAAATTTTCTAAATTTGGAATTGTAGCATTTCAGGGTTCCCTTCCTCTGGATATATTTTTTTACACTGTACATTTACCTATTCTTTTTCTTTATATTCCCTACATTGAAAAATATGTAAATTCTACCCTAAAAATAAAAGCAGGCTGAAATGGAGTGCCCAGATCATCAAGATGAAAGCCATGTAGACCTATTCACTTTTAAGCAGCTGGTTAGCATTCCTGTACAAATATTTTGTATTTATTTTGAAGCTTGTTCAGTTAATATCATTGTTATTCTATTTCCTACATATGATGTGCTTGTGCCAGTGAAGCTGAATCATGAATTTTCCAGATGGCAGATCTTTCTGAAGAAAGTACTGTGGTGGCAGACCTGGCCAGCAGACTCCACCAACTCTTCCTTATGCAGCTCCACTGGGAATAAATTAGATTAGGCATGGCCTTCAGGAATGCAGTCAAGGTCAAATTTCTCCTTTAATTCTGCAAAAACAACAGTTCTGAGGAGAAAGAATACACTGCATAAATTCTGAGTTACTTTTCATTGGAAGTTTTCAAATGATCTGGAGAATCTGATGTGGCTTATAGCAATCCAGAAGCAAGCTCTAATTTTTATTTTGTTTCAAAATTTCTAGCAGGTTTCTAAATTGTTTTATTGGAAGTAAAACATCTTTATTTATCTCTAACCATTATTCCATGGCTTGGGATCCCTTCCCTTTTTTTGTTTCTCTGTTATACGTGTAGTCATGTAGCCAAATGGACAGGGTCTTATTTTATTATTTGCTAGTCCAGAAATCAGGTTATGCATGTTTATGCATGTTTATAAGGTAGCTGGAATTTCTTGAATCATCACAAGAATTCAAAAATGAAAAGATTTAATTTCCCCCTTAGATTACCTACAATCTTCACATCTGATTATTTAAAATTATTTTGTTCTATGAGGAAAAGAAACCAGCACAGGGAGCCAAAGTCATAGTTCTGAATAATTCCTGCCAGGTAGGCAGCTCTAATTCGTGAATATAATACATCCCAAAGGAGAATTGCAGGCCTACTGATTCATTCATTCATTTATGGATTCATTCATTCATGGATTCATGGATTCATTCATTCATTTGGGGGAAGAACTTACTTTGTGGTAGACCCTGTGGATGTAAAGACAAAAATACAATAGCTTTTAGTTCTAAGGAATTTACCCTGTAATAGGAGAAGAAAGATATGAAAATGAAGAGGAGCAACAAAATATTTTAGATACTATAAAAGAAGAAACAGGATATCTAGGGGTGTGATAAAGAGAATAGCCAGTTCTTGTGGTAGTCATAAAAAGCTGAAAGATGAGCTGTTGTCTTAAAAAAAATGAGTCAAAGTTCCCCTATCACCTAATCTAGGAAATACATCCCAAACTAGGTTGACGGTATGGGTGGGAGTGAGAGTGGGGAGTGGGGGATTTGAGCAGCTGCCCAAACGCATACTTCCTTACATGTTCCCAGAACTAGGAATATTTTATATTATTAATGATAATGAGAGAATGCAGATTTATCCTAAAATAAGGGTAGATGATGAAGTATCTTATCTGTCTCTCTAAAGCATTTTCTGTTGGGAATTCTAAAGGGTTTCTTGTTTGGATTTTATAAGAACACAAAACAATGGTTAGGTTCCCAGTCTCCTCGACAAAGAGCTAATTTTTAAAATCATTACAACAGCTGAACTATAGTGAGAACATTATATCATGTGTAGGTCCTGAGAGCAGGGAATGAGTAAGGAGGGAAAAGTTGAACTTTACTATTCTTTTCAACTACCTTGTGATTCATTTTCTTTCTTTGCAAATTCCTGGGCATCACTGGAGCCCTAAACTTCTTCTATCCCTATTCCTTCCTAAACCATGACGGTGGGATTTCTTTCTTTCTTTTTTTTTTTTTTTTTCCGGGTGGGGGGAGCACCATTCCCCTTTTTTTTTTTTTTTGTCTTTTTTTTAAATTTATTTTCAGCATAAAAGTATTCATTATTTTTGCACTACACCCAGTGCTCCATGCAATCCGTGTTCCCTCTTATACCCACCACCTGGTTCCCCCAACCTCCCACCCCCCTCCCCTTCAAA
>NC_081561.1:34188722-34216787 GCF_022355385.1 Mustela nigripes | reverse complement strand
CGACAAAACAGGAAAAAATATACAGTGGAAAAAAGACAGTCTCTTCAATAAATGGTGCTGGGAAAACTGGACAGCTATATGTAGAAGAATGAAACTCGACCATTCTCTTACATCATACACAAAGATAAACTCAAAATGAATAAAAGACCTCAGCGTGAGACAGGAATCCATCAGAATCCTAGAGGAGAAGATAGGCAGTAATTTCTTCAATATCAGCCACAGCAACTTCTTTCAAGATATGTCTCCAAAGGCAAAGGAAACAAAAGTGAAAATAAACTTTTGGGACCGTGGGATTTCTGGTTCTGCCATTCCTTTCCCAGGATTAAAACCTATTCAAAGCCCTTTCAAAACTCCTGCCCTTTCACGGAGCCATAAAGCAGCCCATTCTGATATTGTATGGATCCAAGCTGAAGTGATACTCCACTTGTGCTCCAGATTGCTTTCTATATAAACTTCCATTTCCTGAGTGCAGTCTGATTTCAGTTTCTAGAAAAAAACTAATCTGATTCCGTTAATTTCTCTAATGCAGCCTACATGCCCCAAAGCATTTGTTTTTATAACTCAAATTTGGAATTTGAAGCAATAGTATTAAGGGAATATATTGAGGTTTTAGGGAAAAGCACATGTATGAAATGACAAGCTGGCACCATGCAGGCCCACTGGTTGTGCCTTGGATATTGCCAGTACGGATTCCCTAAAATTGTTGCAGTCTTTCAAAGCTTATCTCCATCTAACACTTAGAACCTTCAAGTTCTCTTAAAGTTTAAAGTGTTTGATTTCACTTTATTTTTAAGTCAAAAGGAAGTATCTTTTCAGATCTTCCATAATGCACTTTATAATTTTTCTCTTTCCTTCCTTTTCTTTTTCAGAGAGGTCTATGTTGGCTATTGTTAAAATTACAAGGTTCTAACCTATCTTTTTCTTTCCCATATCTATGATTCTCAGATCATAAATTAAGCTATCTTTTATAATTCAGGGTTTCACAGATTCAGATAAAATATACAAACACAGTGAACTTCAAATACTTACAATTTTGATGTAATTCAATAAAGCAGACATAAAGTGGGCAATGTCTTCATGAAATAATGTCCTTTGGAGCTTCAATAGAACCTTTATCTTTGTGAAATGGAAATAATTCTCCACAGATTGTGGTAAGTCTTAGTGAGCCTCAGTAAACTTTTCCATCTCTTTTCCATCTACTTAAAGAGAAGTATGAACCTAACTAGTCCCCATATGGAAATTCTCATTCTAAGTAACCCACAGGTAAACTAGAGTGTTAGGAAAGACAGAATGCCCTATACCAAGGAAGTCACTTCTTCTTGTCTTCCAACTAGCTGAGTCAATGCCAGCATGTGCACTTATGTTTTTCTAGAGTCTGAGTTAAGAGGTCTTGCTTTCTTGGCAATCTCCTAGGTAAATCTAGTCAGTGTGTTCTTGGTGGAATAGAAACAACTTGGGCTTTGGAGTTGAGGAGGCCCAGTTTAAATCCAGACTCTTGACATTTACTAGAGTATTATGTAACCTCATTTTAGTGTTGACAACATCATCTATAAATTGTAATGAATACAACGTCTGTCTCATGGCATTGTCATAAGCAAAGTGTTGAGCACTGTGTGTGGCTCACAATAGAGATTTAATAAATCAGTATTGTCAGTAGTGAGAGGGTGACAGCAGTAGTGGGAAGTAGAATAATAGTAGGTAGCAGTGGTGGTTGTAGTAGTAGATTGTAGTAATAGCAAGAGTAGTATTGCTACTTCCAGTATTGTATCAGTATGGGTTGAAGAGGAGATAAAATGTGGTTGGCTATTTTCTTGTGTTAGGATACAGTAGATGTCTCTTAGGTCTCCCTAAAAAGAGGGGAATTAGAAATCTCTGCAGTTATTGTGGGTTCATGTCTTGGCAAAAAGAGATTGAATATATACTGGATTTGTGAGGGATTAGAGAAGGAAATGTGGAAAAATAATTGGTTTATGAAAACGAGAGTGATTGGTTAGAAAAGTGTCAGCTGAGCAGAATGTACAGCACATTTTAAGTGGGACTTATACCTGGAGTTATCTTAAATTGTGGACATCAGCCATGAGTCCTAAGCATTGGTAAATTTGATCTGCTAGAATTCATACCCGCATTGATGGCATTTTGACAGCCTTCAGGTAGGTGAATAAAGGGACACAATAGGCTTCCATTGAGCAGAAATGAGTATTCAAAGAATACTTCAGGTAAGACAAAATGAGGAATGCTTAAATGCTGAACCAGCCTCTATGACACTGAGAACTCCATATTTATTTTTCATTTTATAATTTACATTAAATCTATAATTTAAATTTTAAAATATACATACCTCCCTCCTTTAAAAAAAAAAATCCATCAGAAAAAAAAAAAATGCCTGATCTAGCCACTCTAGCTTTTGCCCTTTAATAAAGATAAAAAGTTAGAAAACTCAACTGAATATAATTGAGTTTAATGACACTTAGAGAGGCAAGGCTATATAAAATGTATTCTAATAATCTGATTGCAAATAGTTGTCCATGATTTCAAGGACTTTATTGGAAAACTCAGAAGAACGTGGTTATTGGTTAATTTACTTTATTGTAAATAAGATCCACTAGATATAACATCTCACTCTTTTCTCTTATTACAAAATTATCTGTTTAAATAATAGCCAACTAAATTGGAAACTATGCAATTTAATCATATGTGCATATGCTATTGGCTAATATAATTTCAAGCTTGTTTTTTATTCTCATTCTGTTTGTTATAATTTGAAAAGAAAACAGAAAAGGTACAATTTTGTGAACTTTATTGTCCTTACCCTTTCAGTTATTCCCTCCCAATTATGTTTTCATAAATCCCTGGATCTTGACTCTTTCCATGAACACATATAAACACCCAGACTTACACACATAGGAACCCCTCTTCATTTGCATGTCTTCATCTCTCCTTCTGTCTGCTTCGGTAGCACCACTCTCCATGTCTTCTTACGTCCTCCTGTGTTGAGATTATATCCATGTTTTCACCATTTCAGTCTGATTTTGGACAGTACTATTTCCCTGTATCTCCTTACACTGAAGCTGCAGATCATTTATTCCTATATTGTCTCTGACCTCTGTGAATTTGTAGTGTAGCAAGTAAAATTGCTTTCTCCTAGGTTCTGGCATTGACCTCTTCTACCACCCATACCCAAGTTCTGTCCCTGACTTTTCAAATTCTTTTTCATTCAACAGACATATGCTGAGGGTCCACCATAATTCTAGCCCTGTTAAGTAATAGATGGATGATTATCTGTGCCTTTCTATAGTTCATCTTCTACTCTTTATCCTCCTGTTCTGAATCCACGTACTTCCTACTTGCCATTCCCTACCTTTGTGTTTTTCTAAGCACATTGTTCAGAGCATGACGGGGCTATTTGTCACTCCTTTGATGATTTCGGAGAAACATGTTTTTCAGACTTGCCAAGAACACTAGCGCTTCTGTTGACAAGTAAACAAATGTCGTACACCAAATTAAAAAGCAGGTAGAGGGGCCTGTCATTCTCTGTATTAGCTTCAGAAAACAAACAACCCCAAGCTCTAGCAGAGGTTTTCTGTTATAAATAATGCATCTAGCCCCAATGCGTTATCCATTTAGAGCATTATAAAAGAAGGGATGGGAGAGTTAAAAGGCTTTGCTGTGTTCATAAAATAATATAAGTAAGTTGGATGTATTACCCAAAGCAATCTACAGATCTATTGCAATTTCTATCAAGATACCAATGGCATCTTTCAGAGAATTACAACCAATAATCCCCAAACTTGTATGGAACCACAATAGTCCCCAAATAGGCAAAGCAATCACAAGAAAGAAAAACAACGACGGAGGCATCATGCTCCCTGATTTCAAAGAATCCTACAAAGCTGTAGTAATCAAAGCAGATGGTTCTGGCAGGAAACCAACAGATAGATTATCGAACCAGATTAGAGAGCCCAGAAATAAACCCAGGCTTACACAGCCAATCACAGGCATACTTGTCTCATTATGCGTTACTTTACATACTTCACAGATGTGTTTGTTGTGACTTGAAGGTTTGGGGCAATGCTGCATCTATTAAGTCTATGAGTGCCATTTTTCCAACAGCATTTGCTCCCTATGCATCTCCGTGTCATATTTTGGTAATTCTCGCAACTTTCTCAAACCTTTTCATTATTATCTTTGTTATGGTGATCTTTAATCAGTGATCTTTAATGTTAGTATTGTCAGTGTTTTGAAATGCCACAAACCATGTCCACAGAAGAGAACACTTAATAAATGGGGTGTGTGTGCTCTGCCCCATGAACTGTTTGTCTCCCTAGGTCTCTCCACTTCAGACTTGCCTATTCCCTGAGACACAACAATATTGAAATGGGGCCAATTAATAACCATCAGTGGCCTCTAAGCATTCAAGTGAAAGAAAGTCACATGTCTCTCACTTTAAATCAAAAGCTAAACATGATTAAGCTTAGTGAGGAAGGGATATTGAAACCTAAGTTAGGCCCCGAACTAGACTTCCTGTGCAAACAGTTTGCAAAGTTGCAAAGGAAAGGAAGACCACAGTGGAAAATTTTTTGAAGGAAATTAAAAGTGCTACTTCAGTGAACACATGAATGATAAGAAGATGAAACAGACTACAGATATGGAGAAAGGTTTAGTGGTCTGGATGGAAGTTTCAAACAACCACAATATTTCCTTAAGCCAAAACCTAACCCAGAGCAAGGCACTGCCTCTATTCTGCTCTGGGAGAGCAGAGAGAGGTGTATTTTAGGTGTTCATACTGATGCGATACACATATATTCGATTATCACTATCATCAGAGAATTAGCTAATTTCCCCATTTTGCCACATAGCAATCCTCTCCTTTTTGTTGTAAGAACATTTGAGGTCTAGTCTCTTAGAACTTTGAAGTATATAATGTACTATTGTTAGCTATAGTCATGATGCTGAGACCCTGAGAAATTTTCAGCTTTCTATCTGCAAGTTTATACCCACTCACCAACATTTCCCCATCTCCCCTTTCCCATGCCCTGGGAACCTCTACTCTCTGTTTCTTTTGTAAGTTGCATACAGAAGTGATAACTTGGTGGGTGAGGTCTTAAAGCAGTCATGTCAGAAGCCAGAAAGGAACAACAGAAAGAAATACCACCAGGTGAGAAATGGGAGAACTCTTTCAAGAAGTTTGCCAGCATGAAGCACAGACAAAGGGAGAGTATGTAGAGTAGAATGTGGACTTGCCATTGCAATTAGAAAATTCCTAAATCTTTTATGTGGTCCTGTCCGGCTTTACACAGTTTTCCGTCCCTACCTTTCTGAATCATCATCCCCTACAACTGCCTCCACCCCCATTCACTTTTCAGTAAGTGAGTAAATAAATAAATAAATAAATAACGAAGACTTTTCTTTGCCTTTCCAAATCTTCAGAAAGATGTTTTTTTTTTTGTTTGTTTGTTTGCTTGTTTATTTGTTCCTGCCATAGGGTCTATACATCTGCCTTCCAACAGATTCCACATGACAGGCCCCATTGTCGTTACTACCTCAACCCAAAGGGCATCTCCAAGGAGGCACTATCTATTCATCACACTTAGTGTTCCATAGGTACCTGATCACATTACTCTACTTTTTTTTTTTTTTTCTCCACACACACACCACAATATAATCTCATCTATTTGCCCATCTTTCTATCCACAATGGATTGTAAGCTTCACAAGGGCAGGAGCATTGGCTGTGCTGTTCATTTTGTATCCTCACTGCCTGATGCATACTAGAAGCTCAATTCATGTTAAGCAAGTGTATGCATGGAAGCAAATACCAGCAACTTTTAAATTCAGATAAGTCTCCTTCAACTTAGAAACAGAAGAACATTAGATGCATTCAAGAACTGAGAAAAAAACAGCATCTATGAATACTTCCTTTTAAAAGATTTAATTTATTTTAGAGAGAGAGAGTGTGAGCAGGGGAGGGGCAGAGAGGGAGGGAGAGAAAGAATCTCAAGCAGACTCCAGGTTGAATATGGTGGAGCCCATGTGGATCTCAATCTCACAGCCCTGAGATCATGACCTGAGCCAAAACCAAGAGTTGGATGCTTAACTGACTGTGCCACCCAGGTACCCCCTCCTATGAGTACTTCTTTGGAACTGAAAACAAACAAACAAACAAACAAGTAAAATAAAATAAATTAAAACCAAAATAAAGGATAAATCTAATAAGGAACTCTGAAATGGAGAAGACTAGCATTCATGTTGCATTTTAGATTAGTACAAAACTAAACAATGTGGAAATTATGGCTACACTGAGAATATAAAATTAAAATATATATTAGAGACAATTGAAGGTGTAGGGAGGGGAAACTGGGAGAAGCTTAAATGGGACATTTCCTATTTTTTTAGCAGGATAGTCAACTGATTCTGTCTCTTGTTAAAATAGGTAGGCTAAAAAGTCACCAACTTTGAAGTTGTTCATATCTTTTCAATTAGCTTTAGAAGGATCCTCTAGGATTTATTAAGTTTTTTGGAAGGAAAAATCATTTGAAATTTAGCAATTCCTTTATTAAATTTTCTTTGGTCAAATTCAACAAAAACTCAATTTTTTTGGTTAAAACCGAATGTTTCTTGTGCTTCATTCTCATTAAAATATACATTAGATTTCATATGGCCTATTATTTCTTATATGATTTATATACTATTTATATGTAATATAAGTAACGCTTTAATATATATGTTATATAGAGAGAGAGATAAAGAGAGGGAGACAGATGAGAAGAAAGGGAGATTCTGGATGAAATTACATGTCTTCCATTTTTATTTTGAGCTAATGAGATATGAAGTGAGTTTTTAAAAATTCTTATTTTTACATATCTCTTAAATATTGCAAGCATATATAATTTTAATAAAATAATAAAGTCATTAGTCTAAAAAGTAAATTTATGAGTATAATTTGTCCAAAAATATGCAGGAGATAGATATACTGTTTGTTCAGATTTTCTAGGCAATCAGATAAAATATGTATATATTTTATATATAATATATATCATATGTATATAAAATATATACATATTTTATCTGATATTTTATCTGATTGCCTAGAAAATTTTATATATATAAGATTATATATATAAGATTTTATTTATTTATTTGACAGAGAGAGAGCACAAGCAGGGGGAGCAGCAGGTAGAAGGAGAGGGAGAAGCAGGCTACCTGCTGAGCAAGGAGCCCCCTGCCGGACTGGATCCTAGCACCCTGAGATCATGACCTGCTTTGAAGGCAGATGCTTAACCACTGAGCCACCCAGACACTCCAGATATATATATTTTAAAGTCAAGTGCTTTATACTTAAAGAATTCCACAAACATTTTTATTAGTTCTAATAGTATTTAACTGATTTGAGAATATTCTAAAAACACCATTCAATTATTTGGAATTATGAAAAAGTACTTATATGGTCATCTTTATTATTGATATTTTTAGCTTTAGGGAATAGTAACATAAAAGTAATAAATAACACTTTAATATAAACTTTATTCCTTCCAAAATCAGGTGAAATTGTTTGTCTGCCTTATCACTTGCTTTTGAACCTCTAACAAAAGAAGAGATCTAAGTTATCTATTGAAAGATCATTAAAAAAGAAAGTGAAAGAAATATAACTTACCTTAGGTTTCTCTCATTAGTTTGGTTTTTATTATGAAATAGATGAGTAAAACCAAATGTGTTTCTCAAACATGATATGAATTCTATTGATTAAACAATATACTGATGAAAGAAAGAAAGACTGAAAAAAAGAAAGGAAGGAAGGAAGGAGGGACACCTGGCTGGTTGAAGTTGGTAGAACATGTGACTCTTGATCTTAAGGTCATGAGTTCAAGCCTAATATTGGGTATGGAACTACTTAAGAATAAATAAGTAAATAAGTAAATAAATAAATAAATCATAACATAGAAAGTTACAATGAATGAGAGATTGCACTTTTTCTACTCTTTTTTTCCACGGATAAGGGAACATTTTGTTCCTGATACGCATTTTAAAATCCTTTGGCAATCATTCTTATGGGCAATCAACCAATATTCAAACATTTTATGGTCCTCAATACTCTCCAAAAGAAACAGATCCCTTTAAACCATTATGTTCTTCAAAAGAGGTTAGCCTGTCCACAGTCCCCTGCTTGGCTCTGGATGCAGTTAAAAAACAAGATAAAGAGGAAGAGATTGTAGGAAGGCTGATCTGATACACCTATTAAAGCCAAACCAGATGGTCCTCTGCCTGCTCTGTAGCCCATGTGGTTCATCATCGGATGATGTTATTCTCCTGTCCAAACCTTCCTGTTGCTTCTTGTGACAGAACAGCTAGATCTTCCCAGAACCCACAGAGCTCTAGACTCCTGGCTTCTGCCTACGTTCCTACATCATCTCTTACAGAGCTGGAACCCAGCTACTTAGTCTTCTTCTTCTCAAATGCCCAGTCTTGCTCCTGTCCCTTCCACTTGGGGTCCATTGCTTCGAGCACACTCTCCTATTTTCACATGCCTAACTGACTAGCGTATTTCAGGTTTTAGAGCCGATACACCCCCTCAAAGATAACTTTCCTATAAGTATTCTTAAAATACTGCATACTCCAGTCATTTTCTCTACATATTCCCACTACCTACCTTTATGTTCTTTATAACCCTGAAAGCTATTTGAAAAGTTATCATTCTTGACATTGTCTACTTGTTTCAGTGCTACCTTCCCCTAATAGAAAAACAGTTCTATGACAATAGAGACTTCGCTTACAATGTTTCCTAGCACATAGAACGTTCTTAGCAAATAAATAAGTGAATGAAAAGAAACAGAAAATAAAAAAACCTCTCTGTCAATCTCAACCTAAAACATAGTCTGAAAGTGAAGAGTTACCACCCTGAGTGTTGTGTGTATGTGTTTGTACTGGCTTTTAGTTCTGTATTAAACATAATACATATTAAACATAACCTGTGCTAAGATAATATTTTTCTAGCCTCCATTATATATATTTAATACTGTTTAATTACCATAAAAATTCTTTATTCGCTATATACATGTTCCTTATTTATTGAATGTATTTATCTATTTATCTACTTATTATACATTCCATGCTTTATATTTATTTAATATGGTAATAACATTAAGAAAACATAAACACTGCCCCAAAGTAGATTTGAGATTAAGAAAGAAGGTGATTGGGGGTGTCTGAGTGGCTTGGTTAGTTAAACATCTGACTCTTGATTTTGACTCAGGTCATGATCTCTAGGTCATGAAATTGAGCCTGGCACCCAGCTCTGAACTTGGCATGGAGATGGCTTAAGATTTTCTTTCTCCCTCTGCTCTTTCCTACTCATACATTCCTTCTCTCTGAAATAATAAAGAAGGAAGGAAGGAAGGAAGGAAGGAAAGAAAGAAAGTAAGTTAGATAAAGGCAAGGTTGAAATACAGTACAAGCAAAAATTGACACATGGTAACATTCCTACTTTGTCTTACTATGCTTATACTTTGAAATACATAAACATATATTTATGTATACACATATTTACACATATACTGATCTCTGAAAATTATCATTAAATAGAATGAAGTGATTTAAGAAAAAAAAACACAAATGCTTTTGATAGTTAGTCAGGGTTTTACAATGTTTTATCTTCTAATGTCTAGATAATTTTAAATGACACCAGAAAGCAATTTTATAGGAGAAAGAAAACAAATCAGCTTCTATTCCATAAACACGTTCTGTACATTAATTATAAGAATCATTATTAATATCTTTTAATGTTGAATTAGTACAATATAATTTGACACTTTATATGTTATCAGTGATTTAGATTTTTGGGAATACATAAATGTTTATTTTTACCTAATTGTAGACACCAACAGAGCATAAAATGGTTCCTTATTTTTTCCCTCTATCCTCTAATTCCTTGAGGAACTCAGAAGATTAGACTGAAGGAAGACACCAGGGAATCAAAACTCAGGTTAAGATAGCCTCCGTAAGAGTGAACAAGAAGAATAGCTTGTGACCCTTCAGAGTGGGTTTTTCTGATTTTCTTACCTTTTAAAATGAGAAAAAAGAAGTTTAATTTCTGATTTATAATTCTCTCTGTTGCTGCGCTTCTAATGGTTACTTCCACCCATACCCAGGCTTGCAAGCCACTGCAGAAATGATGCAGGCATGGCTTTTCCCTTGTACTGAGAACTTACTCTCTGGGACCCCCAATTGCTATCAGTTGCTTCTGTCTGGATTTTGCCTCTCTGAGCCATCAGGTTGTCATCCTAGAGAGAGAGCTTGTTCACTTGGCTTTTGAGCTTCATGTAGCTGCTACACACATCTTTAGATCAGGATTGTCTCCAAGTCCTTCAGAATCAGGCAAATTCAGATGACAGGCCACACTAGAGTTCCCAGCTATTTAGGGAGAAAAAAGCAGTCATGATCAAACCCTTCACTAAGGTGATGAAATCAGAAAATTGGAAACTAAGCAATCATTGCTAGTATTTTGGAAAACAGTAGCATTTAGCCCAATTCATCCTTCTGATCACTGTAGGCTAAGTTAGTTAAGTGTCAGTAAAATGAAAAAGGTGAATTTTGAGTTGGGCTTAAGAAAGGGTAGGATGAAGTCAAGCATGAAGAAAGGATAATGCGTGTCACATGGAGGCAAACAAATTGGCCAAGGAACAGCATTTCTCCTTTAAGACTGATCAATTTTCACTTCAATTTGAAGTTTTGCTCTTAGGTATACGTACACAATGTCTTCTTTGAGAAGCATTATATATCCTCTTTACCCATGATAACCTTTCTTGTTCTGAAGTCTGCTTAGCTGAAATTAATATAGCTACTCAAACTTTCTTTTTGTTGGTGTTTGCATGTTCTCACAGTGGCCTAAACTTGACCATCAGCAGTTCACTAACAATTTCTACTTTAATCTTCCTACCAAATTATATGGCATTTTGTATGGGGTAGGCAAATGCATGGATTTTATTTCTTCATAAAGGTGTCTGTCTTTCAGAATTTCAGGGGCATTTTCTGCCCTGTCTCTTAAATTCTCTGATGCTTGCAAGAAAAATCACTAATTTGTACTTTGTCTATGTTTTTTGTTGTTGTAAGATGGAAGCAATGCTCTTCCCAGCCCTGTATTTCTGAAATAAAACTGAAAGACCTGTAATAGGATTTTTATTTGAGCTTAATAAGAGTAGATATGTGATTTTTATGTTTGACAATATATTTCTACATATATAGGAAGGAGACATTGGAAGGGGTCAATAAGTAATATCCCTTCCAGAGGCAAAGCCAGGAGGCTGAGCGGTTCACATAGAAGCTTATCAAGCACCCTGTGGCTCAACCTATGAATTGACTATTTTAAAAGCAGAAAAATCCTTTCTTGGTGTTTTCTGGAACAATCTCCTTCCCTTCAGCTGAAAATATGGTTGTCTCTACTCTTTGCTCCTTTATGACCTGGATGGTATGTGAATTATTAGAAGGGAGGTATTTGATCTTTTCATACATTCCTCTCTCTCACTTCCTCTGCACATTGAAATTTAGAAACTTTCTGTTCACCTATTGTCAGATACAGTCATGGAACTTGACTATGTGAGCGGTCTGGGATAATGTAGTCCAACTCTTCATTTTTGGATGAGGAAAAGAAGCTTGGAGAATCAAAATGACCCTATTTTTGAAGGAAAAAAGGGAGAGGTTATTATACTATTAATGATAGTATAATATCCTCTTATACTATCCAGAACTATAATATCCAGTTCTCCTCTTTAAAGAGTGCAAATAATCAGAAGATAGCCCACAAACTGTTACTTAGGATTAATACCTTAAAACACAGTCAATGAATGAGCATGAAGAAAAAGAATAAGTATGAAGCACAAGAAACCTTAAGATCTACTCTAGTTGGAACACTGAAAAAAATTAATTTAATTTAAAAATTAATTAATTAATTTTAAAAAGATCTGTTCTAGTCTGTTGACTATATAAAGTGATACTAAAAGTCATCCATGACCTTATAAATTTCATCCAATTCTAACATAATTTTTCTTCCATTCTAAAAAAGTCCCCTTACATTTAAGCATCCTTCCTATTCTATAATAGAATTTTATAGAATAAAATATTACAGAATATATTATATGTAATAGATTATAGAATATGTAGAAAATTATATAGAATATATATACTATGTTCTACTTTATAAGCACTTAAAATGTATAAAAGCACCATTGATTGTCACATGCATTTTTTTCATAGTATGATGTGCTGTGAGATTCATACCTTATTTTTTAAAAATCTAAAAATACTCCTTTTGGAACATGTCAATATGTTCTCAAGGTGGTTACAATCATGATTCTATAAGTTAATAACTATTATAACATTCCTTTAAATTTGCCTGGCTCCTGTGTATATCCTTATTTTCCCCTTAATATATTTTCTCCTGGGCTTTCCATGCATTGTGTAGAAATTAAATTTTTCTAATGAAATAAATAAAAATGATTCAGCCTCCTCGCTGAATCATTTAAACATGAATTCCATTTATGCTTTTACTTATACCAGAACACATATATAATAAAGTTTTTATAGCGCTAACTAAAAAATAAAGAAAACATAAGGTTTACTTATATCTTTTTTTTACTTAATTTTTTCCAGACACTTTTGTTACATTATGAGTAGTTAATATGGTTTTCCTTCATTTTATTGCTAGATTTCATAACAGCATGGCTTGAAACTACCAAACTAATCAAAAAGCAAAACGAACCTTAGTTTGGCTTTCATGGGATTAAATTGCAATGATACAACTTAATGATGAAACTCAAATTCTTGACGAACATTCAGTTGGCACCTGTTCTTTCAGTCAGGCATCTGACTTGTTGAATGTTAAATGTTACAAGATGTCAATAAATGTGTTGATTTGAGAGTGAAGGCCTTAAGGTATATTTTAATTTATTTGTACCCCATTAATTTGAATAAAATTTTCCTTGAAGCTACAAACCATAAATTCTGGGGTGGGGGAGGCCTGGGTAAAATTTTGAGTGTGTATTAAGCAAAAGTATTTAGATAAGTTACAAAATTAAGCTAGGCATCTGGCTTTTTGTCTACACAGTGTCGAAAATTTAGAACTTTTGAAATACTTAGCTGATGAAATGATTTTTCCATTCAAATTGTTTGGTATTATGTGGATACAAGTTTGGTTGGCTCTGTCTTCATCACTGGTTAGTTGCATAAATCAAAAGGAGACTGAATTAGCATTAGTTTAAGTGTTAGGACATTCAGTGGAAAAAATGTGAAAATTCATGATTTTATCATTTTAGATAGTTGGGGCAAAGTATGAACAAACCCCTGAATTTTGCTTTAGCTATTAATTTCACTTTCTTGTTTTACATTTTCTTTGCCAAACTATTTTAGCCTAACTTATTATCAGAGGGAACAATTAATAATTGTAAACTAACTTCGAAATACTTGCACATCATGGGAGGCCTGGGTGGTTGAGTCAGTTCAGTGGCCAACTCTTGATTTTGGCTCAGGTCATGATATCAGGATTCTGAGATTGAGCCTGCACGTCAGGCTCTGTCCTCAGTGGAGGGTCTACTTGAGATTCTCTTCCTCTCTCACTGTCCCTCTCCCTGTTGTGTGCTCTCCCTGTCTAAAATAAACAAATCTTAAAAAACAAACAAAAAAGAATACTCGCATGTCACTTTAAATTTTTTTAATCAGATAAAAATATACAGAGAAGTTTAGAGAAAAAATAACAACCATGTATTCAACACTCACTTTATCACCCCGAATTTTGCCAAGTTTGCTGTAGACTTTTCAAGCAATTAAATATTAGAAATAATACTGAATTTTTCTTTCCCTGATTCCATTCCATTTTCTCAGTCTACAGAAGTAATTACCATCCAGTTTTCATAGTGAATAGAATATAAACAATGAAGTTCCCACCGAACATTATAACTAAAGTAGAATTTTTTTTTCACTTCAGTATTCAAAGAGAAATTTATTTGAAGAGAAATAAATCATTGGTCATTGTCACCAAATTTCAGAAATGTGTAAGAATGTATGAGATAGCAATTGGTGCTAATACTTCCCCATGATATGATTTACATCCTCTTTAATTGGTGTACCCATTTTATACTAGATTTATTTTTCTGATGATGAGAAAATGAAAAGGAATTAAAAGGAAATAACAACTGATATTTTTCATAAATATGCAACAATGTACCATAAAGATATTTTTTGTATGTTTTTGGTTTTGCTTTTGCTTTTACTTTTTAGTGTGTCTGACCTTTACGGCCATGTGAAGCCAGCCAGCCAGCCACCATTAACTAAAGGAAGGAGGATAAAGGTTAGAAAGATTGCAAAGGAAGGCAACAAGGTACATTCTGCTTCTGATATTTAAAACAGTACGGTGCAGGATGAAAATGAAAGAGGTAATACAATGTGCACTCTGATTTCCCATCTCTGGATGTGTGCTGAATAAATTGAAGGGAGGCACAGAGAGCAAGGAGCTAATGCTCCACTGGCTAATCTGGGTATTAGGAGACCCCTGTATGGAGACCTCAGTGCTAATACATCTCAGCCCAACCTTATTCAGAGAACAGAGCAGCATGGTCAGACAGAGGAGTGGGCTAGCACATCTGAACCTGCCTCACTTCCTGAATGGTTTGGAGATGTGAGGGAGCCTACAGGGCTGCCCCAGGCCAGATGTTCTGGAATAGAGGAATAGGCTAAGGCACTGATTGGAATATGTGGTAAATCCAACAAGAACTGGGAGGAATCTGAATTAGTGCAGGGCATATGATCTATTCTATCTTAAAAATAAGGAACCTCAATTCCACCAGCTGCAGACTAAGGAGGGCCTAAAAGAACCATCTGCTAACAAACAAGGGATATCATTCCAGATACTAGAGAACCACAGGCAACATACATTCAAGGTCTAGCTCAAAGACAAAAGATAACTACCATTTCCTTGTCTACCACTAAGTTATGTAAGCCATAACCCCTTGTTCACTTATCCCCAAAACTATCTTAAGGAAAGAAGCAAGGTAGGACAGAGAATATTAAGATGCAAAAATTTTCCAGTGTGACTATAGAAAATATCAGCTCATTAGGGATGCCTGGGTGGCACACTCATTTACTTCTCCAACTCTTGGTTTCAGCTCCAGTCACAATTTCAGGGACGTGAGATCGAGCACCCTGGCAAGTTCCATGCACTGTGTGGGGTTCCATACTTAGTGCAGATTCTGCTTGAGGTTCTCATTCCTGGTCCCTTTGCCCTTCCTGCTTATGCTCTCCCTCTAAAATAAATAAATAAATCTTAAAAAAAAAAAAGAAGAAGAAGAAGAAGAAGAAGAAAAGAAATCAGCTCACGCTATTTTAAAACTAGAATGAACTATGAGTTCTTTTTTTTCCCCCCCCGACTAAACAATGTGTGAGGACTAATGAAGCAGTGATTAGTTCTAAACCAATTAATGTAGCACATTTTCCTCTGCATGTCTGAATTGTAGGAAATAAACATGTGTATGCATAGATATAAATCATCAACTATTATGAATTAAGTATAACAGAATATTTAATTTGTCAGAGTTATAATTTTCATTTAGGAGTAAATAGTTTTTCATTATTAATATAAATATACCTCAATGAGGCAACTTCTTAATATGATGAAATTGCAAAGGGCTAACTACTTAGCCCAAATGATAAAAGAAGACAATTTCCATTTGAGATGGAATACTATTTCAGGTAGCAAATTAATTATTAAATAAAAGGTTTATAATATCTCAGAATAACTTCCATTTCCTCAGAGTGTTTATATACCCACAGAGTGTTTCTTTTCTTTGTTTCATTTTACCTGACTAAAGTAACTTAAGAAGACATACATTATTGCTATTCTGCTTCTCTGTAATTTGATCACTAGTGTTCTCTAAAAAAGAAAATACTTTACTATGGAAAATGGCATTTATGAGGTAAAATTGATTAAACTCTTGGGTTTTTACACACACATGAAATTAGGTAAGTGCTGATTATATTCACTTATATCAACTATTTTCAGTAGTATTAAGGTATAACTGATTGCTAGGAACTAACCATGAATATGTGTTCAAATTCAGTTTTGTGTTTTATTTATTTCCTAAAATAATTCCCATTTCTCATCACCTTGACCTGCCTCTTACTTTTATAAAAACAAAAGCTCTTGCCTTCAAGAATATGTATACAAGAATATTTAATATAACATTATTGCAGGGGCAAAAAACAGGAAATAACCCAAATGTCTATCAATATGAGAACAGTTAAATAAATTATTGTATATCTTTATTAGGCATGACACTAGACATTAGAAGAATAATTTAGAATTCATATACCCTAATCCATGGGATATCCAAGAAATATTAAATCAAAAACGTAAGTGGCAGCAAAATGTGCATAACGTATCTATCTCAGGTTTTTTTAAACATGAATTTGGATGTTTTCCTTCTTTTACTATGATTTGAGATCATTTAAATAGTATTGGAAATATCTGATCATTAACAAGGTAATAGAATTTCCTTATGAAACCATCTGGATCTGGTTTATGTTGAATGTTTATTGAGCGGAGATCTTTTCTTTCTCTATTTTTTCTCTTGTAACAGATCTGTTTAAATTTTCTGCCTCTATCAAGATCAATTTTGATAAATTGTACTTTTCTGGGAAATTATCCATTGCATCTAGGTTTTTATTTTATTTTATTTTTCCATAGGTTGTGCAAATTAGTCTCATTGCTTTACAATTTTTCCTCTCTTTTGATGGTTATATTCTTTTTGTCATTTCTAATTTTGTGATTTGTATCTTCTTTCTTTTATCTTAATAGATTAGCTAACAATATGTTTACTTGGGGTTTTTTTAAATTTTTTAAAATTTTTTTTCAGTGTTCCAGAATTCATTGTTTCTGCACCACACCCAGTGCGCTATGCAATACATACCCTTCACAATATCTACCACCAGGCTAACCCATCCTCCCCACCCCTTCCCTTCCAAAACCCTCAGTTAGTCCCTCAGAGTCCACAGTCTCTCATGGTTCATCTCCTCCTCCAATTTTCCCCAATTCCCTTCTCCTCTCCATCTCCTCATGTCCTCCATGATATTCCTTATGATCCGCAAATAAACAAAACCATGTGATAATTGACTCTTTCTCTCTGCTTGACTTATTTCACTCAGCATAATCTCTTGCAGTCCTGTCCATGTTGATACAAAAGTTGGGTATTCATCCTTTCTGATGGAGGCATAATACTCCATAGTATATATGGACCGTATCTTCTTTATCCATTAGTCCACTGAAGGACATCTTGGTTCTTTCCACAGTTTGGCAACTATGGCCATTGCTGCTGTGAATATTGGGGTACCAATGGCCCTTCTTTTCACTACATCTGTATCGCTGGGGTAAATACCTAGTAGTACTATTGCAGGATCATAGGGTAGCTCTATATTTAATTTCTTGAGGAATCTCCACACTGTTTTCCAAAGTGGCTGCACCAACTTATATTCCCACCAACAGTATAAGAGGGTTCCCCTTTTCCCATATCCTCTCCAACACTTGTTGTTTACTGTCTTATTAATTTTGGCCATTCTAACTGGTGTAAGGTGGTATTTCAATGTGCTTTTGATTTGAATCTCCCTGATGGCTAGTGATGATGAACATTTTTAAACTTATCTGTTAGCCATTTTTATGTCTTCTTTGGTGAAGTGTCTGTTCATGTCTGCTACCCATTTTTTTGACATGGTTATCTGTTTTGTGTGTGCTGAATTTGAGGAGTTCTTTATAGATCTTGGATATCAGCCCTTTGTCTGCACTGTCATTTGCAAATATTTTCTCCCATTTCATAGGTTGCCTCTTTGTTTTGTTGACTGTTTCCTTTGCTGTGCAGAATCTTTTGAGTTTGGTGAAGTCCCCAAAGTTCATTTTCACTTTTGTTTCCTTTGCCTTTGGAGACATATCTTGAAAGAAATTGCTGTGGCCGATGTTGAAGAGGTTCCTGCTTATGTTCTTTTCTAGGATTCTGATGGATTCCTGCCTCACGTTGAGGTCTTTTATCCATTTTGAGTTTATCTTTGTATATAGTGTAAGAGAATAGTTGAGTTAATCTAAACAAGTTCTTAGGAGCACCTGGATGGATCATTTGGTACATGTCTGACTCTTGGTTTCAGCTCAGGCCTTGATCTAGGGGCCTGGGATTGAGCCCCTGTCCCTCCCCCTTGTCAAGCACATGCTCACTCTTTAAAATAAATAAAAAATTCTAAAAAAAAAAAAGTTCCTAATGGCCAAAGCTGGAATAATTAAAGCAATAAAATAAACAACAACAGTATGGTATTATAATCCAAAGTATAAAATAAATATACATGGGTCCATGCTGATATAAATTATCTTAATAAATAAATGAGAGGTGAGCAAGGCTACATTTCAGAAGAATTCCAATACTATATGTAGATATTATACCCTGCTTAATACCCATCCCATTGAGTGTAAATGGACTTAGTGACTCACTTCCAAAGAACACAGAAAGGGAAAAAATAGTAACTTTGCAGTAGAGAGGGCTCAAGAAATCTGGCAAACACTACCTTAACCAAGTGAGGAAGGCTAGTATTACCAATATCCTGTTGATGTCATGTTCTCCCTGATTTTATATGTATATATATTACCTACTCAAATAACAAGAAAAATTAGACAAACCCCAAATGAAATGCATTCTATACACTGCCTGACTAGTACTCTTAAAAAGTGTCAAGATATAGAAAACAAAGGAAGAGTGAGAAATTGTCACAGATTGGCAGAGACTAAGATACCACAACTAAATGAAATGGGTTATTGGGGACTGAATTATGGACATTAGTGGAAAACTGATGAAGGAATTGCTTAATAATAATGTACCAATGTTAATCTCTTAGTTTGGACAAAATTACCCTTTTAAATAAGGTGTCTTAGTCTGTTCAGGCTGTTATAATAAGATACCATACATGGGTGACCTACAAACAATAAACATTTATTTCGACCGTTGTGGAGGCTAGGAAGCCCAAGATGAAGGTGTCGGCAGACTCTATAACTGGGATGTCCTGGTTGGTACACTGTAGTCTCCTTACTGTGTCCTCACCCCTTTTATAAGGCCACTAATCTCATTCATGAGGGGGCTCCACCCTTATGCAATCATCAGCTCCCAAAAGGTTCCAATTCCTAGTAGCATCACATTAAAGTTATGACCTCAACATAATGAATGTTGAGGGGACACATTCAGTCTATTGCAGATGTTAACATCAGGAAAAACTAAGTAACGAGTCTATGGGACCTCTCTCTTTTAAGTTTCCTATGTATCTAAAATTACTTTCAAATAAATCTAGAATGAGTTACAATGATTTAAGATGAAATTAATGAAGGGTCAAATTATAATTTTGTTAAATTAGCCAATACATATTCAGATATTAAGCCATAGTTTCTTCCTTAAGTGATTTTTAAATTTATGATTATTTTAGTATATGTGTTGCCGAACTGAGCACTATTTATTGATTATTTATTGAGAACTTAGTATGTCAATAATACCATGCTAGGTTATTGATTAGAAAGTGACAAAGCCTACCTACAGCAATCCTCAAGGGACTTAATCACTTTTTTTTTTTTCGAGTTCAATGTGATTTTATTTTATTAGTCTCTGAGGCATAAATAACAACCAATAAAACATATTCATTGTAGTTTGGTAACAACTCAATACAGGCATTTTTAAGGAAATTCAGTCACCCCCCCCCACAAAAAAATGATAGAAAAATAGATCTGCTCAAAGTTTATCAAAGAGACTGCCCAAGTTTCATTAGGAACAGGGAATTATTTTATGAAAGTGTAAGGACTAAACTAGCTTTAAGAGACAGATGTCATACCTAGCTAGATCTACAAAGAGATCCAATTATTTTTATGTATTTTAGTATATTTTTATTAATCAATTCAAACTACTTTAGTCTTTTAAATTCTTTGCCCAAGTCAAGTATCACTAACAGAAGCCAGTTCTAATAAAAATTACCACATAACTAGTTTAACTCATTACATTTGATTATGCAATGTTTACCAATTCACAACCTGATCATTTCAAAATAATCTGTTTTCTTCCACCAAGCCTAATGATTTCTTCAGGGTTTAAACATGTAGGCACACATTACGATATATTTTGCTCCTGCAAACTAGTCCTTTAAATCCGTATTTTTCAAACCATTTATACTGACTGATGAGTAAGTCATGGATAGTTTTTAAGTATGTCTCTATAAACATTTTTAATGACATGGGCTACAATACAATGCAATATGATAACACCAAAATAACCAAAAGTCACTTAGTGGCACAAGGATAAATATTATTTTTCAAAATTTGTTTTAATTTAGGGGTATGTCTGTGTGTGTGTGTGTGTGCTATATCCTGGTGTAAAATATATTTTTCATACATGAATCAAGAAAATAAAGTTCAAATTTCCTGCTCTAAGGGATAGTTTAATGTCCTCTCAGGACCAGAGACAGCATAAGAAGTCTTAACAATAAGCAACACAGAAGCAAAACAAATAAAAAACATCCTTTTTTAGGAAGTTGGAAAGGCTTTATGAATAACGAGTGATTTGACCAGAGTTCTGAAAAAGTCATAGTACATAGAAGAATTCTACAAGGCAGACATGCTAGGAAATCATATTGTAGGAGGGTATAAAAGATGAAGACAAATGCTTGACATGAATCAGAATGATCTAAATGTTGGTCAAAATGTAGATCTGGAGACCTTGCAATGATATTCTGACTCGATAGATCTGCAGTGTGTTCAAGAAATCTGCATTTTTAACATGCACCTGTCCCTCTAAGAGTCTGGTTCATGGGGTTCAAACACCAAATATGGCTGCCATTGGTCATTGGTCTACATTGCTGGGTAAGCTGAATTCTTTAAAAAAATTTAAAAATTCCTCAACAATGTATCTTTTAAAAATATTCTATTTACTTATTTGGTGCGGAGAAAGAGAGATCACAAGTAGGCAGAGAGAGTGGGGGAAGCAGACTCCCTGCTGAGCAGAGAGCCTGATGCAGGGCTCCATTCCAGGACCCTGAGACCATGACCTGAGGCTAAGGCAGAGGCTTAACCCCCTAAGCTACCCAGGCTCCCCTCAACATTGTATTTTTGTTAACAGGCTTATAGGGAAAGAAGCTTATAGAAAAGAAAGTTATGCTTTCTTATGCTAGTTTATAGGGAAGAAAGCATAAAAAATTTGCAATAGGTCAACGAGGCCAGTTTGACTGAAACAAAGTGAAGATCCATAAAGGAAAATTTTGGGAGAATAGGCTGGAAAAACAGACTGAACCAGCTTGTGAAAGACTTAGCATTTCAAATTAAGGTTTATGCCCCTACCTTAAAGCAATGGGGAGCCATTAGTAATTTTTATGGAATAGAGAGACACCATCTGGATGATTAATTTGATGTTGGTGTTAAAAGAAAGATAAATAGAAAGTGGCAGATTGTAATAAGCATGTTGACTATCTAGGTATGTGTTAAAAGCTCTGGTTTATTACAGAGAAAGATTTTGAACATTGATAATGTCTGGGGTTTTACATAAAATATCAACTAAAGGAAGTAATAAACTTGCAGACTATGGACTTGACCAGAATATTAGCCACATATATCAGGAACCACTAAAACAATTGCTAATATTGTGTGTCCAAACCAAAATTTAGCATATCATGTTGTCCCTGAGGTTTTTAAAAAAATTTTTAAAAAGATTTTATTTATTTATTTGAGAGAGACAGAGTGAGAGAGAACATGAGAAGGGAGAAGGTCAGAGGGAGACGCAGACTCCCCATGGAGCTCAGAGCCTGACTCGGGACTCAATCCTGGGACTCCAGGATCATGACCTGTGCCGAAGGCAATCACTTAACCAGCTGAGTCATGCAGGTGCCCATCCCTGAGTTTTAATAAAAATCTTATTCCCTGGGAAACCTCATACTGTTCAACTGAAGAAAATAACAGTCCATTTTATTTGTAACAAAGTGAAAAAACATTTTGCTCTGTTTGCTGCATTGTTTCACTGGAACTGACATTAATTTTCAAAGTGAAACCACCTTTTAGATTAATTAGAGAATAACTCATTCCTTATTATATCCATAATGTTTTCAATTAGCCTTAGGTATGCTGATATACTGTTTCCACTTTCCATTTAAATTTTCTACAATGTGTATTTCTGATAACAAATCTTGCCAGTTGAGAAATAAAAATAAATTAGCATTAATTTTCATATCCCTTGAATCTGATATCAATTCTTAAAGTCACTATCAATCTCTTAAAGATATTCAGTGTTCATTTGAAAGGATATAAACATGTTCCTTGTTTGATGAGAGCAGCTCTAAAGTGCAACAATGGAGATGAACTCCAGGTGAACTGCAGGGTGGACTAGATAATTGTTTTAAATTTTATCTTTCACAAAGAAAATTGGGAATTTCTGGACACAAGGGTTGTCTTTATAAGGAAATTGAACATTAAGGGAAAACAGATTTGACCCCAAGCTACACATGCACAGATGGAACTTGGCAAACTTTCTCAATGTCTTATGATTCCAGGAGAAAACAGGGATTCATGCATCCCAACCAAATGGCATTGAGCAGCTAGAAAAGAAAAGAACTCCATACCCGATAGCCTCAACCCAACAGTCATCAAGCTGAATAAAATAGTAATTTTTTAAAGATCTTATTTACTTATTTTGAGAGAGAATGAGAACAGGGGAAGGGAGAGAGAGAATCCCCAAGCAGACTTCCTGCTGAGCATGGAGCCTGACCTGACCTGACCTGAGCTGAAATTAAGCATCAACCAACTGAGCTACCCAGGTGCCAGAAATTATACTTTTTCAGACAATAGACTTATTCAAAAAATTTAACATATTGGAGGTGCACCTACAACCACTAACACAATTGCTAATACTTTGCTTCAAGACTACACTGGGGTCTGCTTTGGTACAACATGTAAATGTGATCATTAGAATAATTAGATCTAAATTTGATCATTAGACTTCAAAAGCCTTGACTCTGATTGGAGTTTACAAAAGCAGCTCTCTTCTTCAACAATCACTTCAATAATCACTTCTTTAATAATCACTGATGTCTCAGACTAGAAATATCTAAATTGAGAGTCATAGTATTAGAAGTATTTTCTATTTCTTTTTATTTTAGAGTTTTATTTTTTTTAAGTAAGTATACAAAGGATTTTCTGAAAATATATTTCAAAATGTTTGTATGTAGTGTCTGAGCATGTGAGTTTGGAGCAAAAGGGATTTTAGAACTGTCTTCTAAAATCCGCTTATATATAATAAACCCTTTGCTTTTGGATTTGTAAAAGCTTGTAGAAAATATATGGAAAGACCAAACATTTATATTAATAAACTTTCTCTATGGAGGTTACTTAAGCTAAACGGTCATGGTAACATTTATTTTAGGTTTACTAAATTCCTGGCATTGTACTGAGTGTTCTCTATGTGATCACCATACAAACATTCCTATAGGGGAAGGGCTATTATTATGTAAGAATAACCTAAGGCATAGAGAGATTAAATAACTCATTCCATGGTAACATGGCTAGTAAATTGCAAATCTGAGATTGAAGTCCAAGAGGTCTGGCTCCAGAGCTCATGATTGTAACTACACAGAAATAAACGTTTGTAGGGATACCTGGGTGGCTCAGTCAGTTAAGCATCTGACTCTTGATTTCAGCTCAGGTCATGATCTCAGGATCATGGGATCAAGCCCTTCTGTGTTGGGTTCCCTGCTCAGCTGGAGTCTGCAGAAGAGTCTTTCTCTCCCTCTTCCTCTGCCCCTCCTTGCCCCCTGCTCTCTCTCTCTCTCAAGTAAATAAATATATCTTTAAAAAAGAGAGAGAAATAAATGTTTATGAATGAATATTAATGATGGTTTTGAAAAAGCCATTGCCATGTGTTCTAATTTCTTTTTGCAACTGAGCCAAAATAGAATGTAGAAATGAGAAGCTATTCTCCTTTGCAAGTTCCTGTTTGAAAGTAATCAAATAAGCATCTTTAGGGTCATTTCTGTCCATACCCTGCAATGCACATTATCAACTAGATCACATTCCCTATTATTTTGCAAATTACTTGGTGTGTATTAGCTATATATGGCTGCAATTGGTCATTCATCTACTTTGCTGGGTAAGCTGAATTTTCTAATTAGGGTTTTAAAATTACTAAAAAATATATTTTTGCCACAAAAGTACATGGAAGAAATTTAAAATCATGATTATTCCCACAATCCAAAGATAACCTTTTCAGTACATTTTGTTATAAATCATTCCAGGCATTTTTTTCTTCTCGACTTTATCTTCTATCTTCTCTACTCTTCTCCTCTACTCTAACAACTAAGTTGTTGAGTATTTTGTTTTCTCGGTTGTAGGTATTTGTCTTCCTTAAGCCTAAGAAATTAGCCAAATCTTATCTTTTAGGAGATTTTATATTGCAGAAATACCATAAAATGTGACAGAACTTCTACTGAGGAAGCTGAGGTAGGCAGGCTCCCCAACCTAAGAAGTGAACCTTGGAAGCCATGGGAGAATGTGCCCAGACCAAGGTCAGCATGAACGTTAACATGTAGCATAAGACAGAACTTTCTTTTGCCCCTGAAGAAAAAGGAGGGAGAAATAAATGAAATGTGATATATCTTGTACTATCTATCAAAATTAATTTATAAAAAAGGTATAATTACATACTAAGTATAAATTGGTATGCAAATCCTTCAATCTCCCATGCATTTACTTGACAAAGGCTTTTTTTTTTGTGACTGAAGTCCTCCTTCAGTTTTTTTCTTTTCTTTTCAGTGAGATATAATTACATATTATGAAATTCCCCATTTTAAGATGTACCACTCAGTGAGTTTTAGCATGTTCAAAAGGTTGTGCAACCATCGCTGCCATGTAATTCCAGAATATTTACACAACTACAAACAAACAAACACAGCCCTTGTACCTGTTTGCAGTCATTTCCAAGCTCCTCCCAAATCCATTCACTGACACCTATTTACTTTCTGTCTCTGGATTTTTCTTTTCCAGACATTTCATATAAGCAGAATCAAAGAACTCGTGGTCTTTTGTACTAGGCTTCTTTCACAAAACATTTTTCCAAGTTTCATTTATGTTGTAATATTTATCAGAACTTTTTGATGGTGAAATAATATTCTATTGTATGGGTATATACTATTTTTTTAAATATTTTATTTATTTATTTGACAAAGAGAGATATAGCGAGAGAGGGAACAGAAGCAGGGGGAGTGGGAGAGGGAGAAGCGGGCTTCCCGCTGAGCAGGGAACCTAATGCGGGGTTCCATCCCAGAGTCCTGGGATCATGACCTGAGCCAAAGGCAGACACAGTGACTGAGCCACACAGGCACCCCATATACACTATTTTTTATCCATTCATCAGAGAGACATTTGGCATGTTTCTACTTTTTGCTCATTTTAAAGAATGCTGTTACATTTGTAAACAGTTTTTGTGTAAAGATATGTTTTCATTTCTCTTGCATAAGTAATTAGGGGTACAATTACTGTGTAATATAATCGTTCCATAAGTCACTTTTTGAGGAAGTGCCAAACTTCTCCACAGAACTTGTACCAATATACATTCCCACTAGCAAAGTATGAGGATTCCAATTTCTCCAAATTCTTACTAGCACCTGTTATCATGCTCTTTATTTTTTATTTTTGTTCTTTTAAGTCAAATTCAATCACTTATTTACTTATTTTTATTGAAGAATAATTAACATACAATGTTATATTAGTTTCAGGTGCACAACATATTGATTTAGCAATTCCATACATTACTCAGTGCTCACCATAATAAATGTAGTTACTGTCATCCAACAACATTACTACAAACTATTGACTATATTCCCTATCTGTATTCCCTTTTCATTTCTATGAATTATTTATTTTCTAACTGGAAGTTTGTAGCTCTCAATCCCTTCATCTATTTCACACCTCCCTTCTGGCAACCACAAATTTGTTCTCTGTATTTAAGAGGGTTTTTCTTTGTTTGTTTGTTTGCTTTTTTCTTTGTTCATTTGTTTCAGTTTTTAGATTACTCATATAAGTGAAATCATATGGTATTTATATATTTATTATTAAGTTAGAAGAGTGCTTTACATATTCGGGTTACTAGGTCTTTATCAGATAAATGATTTGCTTATATTTCTCCCAGTCTGTAAGTTGTCTTTTCACTCTTTTGATGATTTTTTTTAACTCAGAATTTTTAATCTCTCTTAAGTCCAATTTATCTACTTTTTCTTTGGTTCCTTGTGTTTTGATGTTACATCTAAGGAACCATTACCTAACACAACATCATGAAAATTTATGTCTATAATTTCTTATGAGTTTTATGGTTGTAGTTCTTTAATTAGGTCATTTTAAATCTATTTTTTAATCCAAAGAGTGTATTACATCATATGGTAAAAATAGAGGTACAAACTATTTTTCTTGCATGCTGATATCCAGTTTTCTCAGCACCATGTGTCAATGATAGATAGCACTCTTCTTTAACTGGCAACTTCTCAAAAATAAATTGACCTTAAATGTATGGTTGATACCTGATTCTCAGTTCCATTCTGTTATTCTATATACGTGTCCTTATCTGAGTACCATAGAATCTTGACCTATATAGCTTTGAAGGAAGTTTTAAAATCAGGAGTGTGAATCCTCCAATTTCGTTTTTCCTTTTCAAGATTTTTTGGCGATTTTTGGACCCTTGCAATTCCATATGAATTTTAGGATCTACTTATCTTAGGAAATGATCCCTTCTCTCTTATCTTTTTGAATTGTTTGTGCAGGATTGGTGTTAATTATTTTTTTAAGATTTTTAAAAAGATTTTTTATATATTTATTTGACTCACACAAAGAGAGAGCACAAGCAGAGGGAGCAAAAGCGAGAGGGAGAAGCCAGGAGCCTAATGTGGGGCTCAATCTCAAGATTCTGGGATCATGACCTGAGCCAAAGACAGACACTTAACTGACTGAGCTACCCAAGTCCCTTTTAAGATTTTATTTATTTATTTGAGAGAGAGCAAGAGAGCAGTAGTGGGGAGGGGGAGGGCAGAGAGACTAGCCAACTCCCCACTGAATGCAGAGTCCAAAGTGGGGTTAGATACCAGGGCCATGAAATCGTGGCCTGAGCCAAAGACAGATGCTTAACTGACTGAGCTACCCAGACACCCTGGTGTTGATTCTGTAAATGTAGAATTCATCAGTGAAGCCACTTAGTACTGAGATTTTTAATTACTAAATCAGTATCTTTACATGTTATAATTCAAAAAAGATATACTATTTCTTTTTTAGTTTTGATAGTTTGTGTTTTCATGGACATTGTTTAATATGTTACCTAATTTGTATTTTCTTATAATCTTTTGATTTTTTTTAAGATTTTATTTATTTTATTTATTTATTTATTTATTTATTTATTTGACAGACAGACATCACAGGTAGGCAGAGAGGCAGGCATAGAGAGGAAGGGAGGCTGAGCAGAGAGGCCTATGCCGGGCTTGATCCCAGGACCCTGGGATCACGACCTGAGCTAAAGCCAGAGGCCTTAACCACTGAGCCACCCAAGCACCCCAGATCAGTTATAATATCCTCTATTGCACTGCTGATTTTATTTATGTATTATGTATTTACTTATTTTTTATTTGCAGCATAACAGTATCATTATTTTTTCGCCACACCCAGTGCTCCATGCAATCCGTGCCCATATAATACCCACCATCTGGTACCCCGACCTCCTACCCTCCGTCCTTCAAAACCCTCAGATTGTTTTTCAGAGTCCATAGTCTCTCATGATTCATCTCCCCTTCCAATTTCCCCCAACTCCCTTCTCCTCTCTATCTCCCCATGTCCTCCATGCTATTTGTTATGATCCACAGATAAGTGAAACCATATGATAATTGACTCTCTCTGCTTGACTTATTTCACTCAGCATAATCTCCTCCAGTCCTGTCCATGTTGCTACAAAAGTTGGGTGTTCATCCTTTCTGATGGAGGCATAATACTCCATAGTGTATAAGGACC
>NC_081561.1:34180712-34185722 GCF_022355385.1 Mustela nigripes | reverse complement strand
TGAAGAATACTGGTGGAATTTTGATCGGAATAGCATTAAAAGTATAGGTTGCTCTAGGCAGTATAGACATTTTAACAATGTTTATTCTTCCGATCCAAGAGCATGGAATGGTCTTCCATCTTTTTGTGTCTTCTTCAACTTCTTTTATGAGTGTTCTGTAGTTCCTTGAGTATGGATCCTTTACCTCTTTGGTTAGGTTTATTCCCAGGTATCTTATGGTTCTTGGTGCTATCGTAAATGGAATTGATTCTCTAATTTCCCTTTCTGTATTTTCATTATTAGTGTATAAGAAAGCCACTAATTTATTTGTATCCTGCCACGTTGCTGAATTGTTGTATGAGTTCTAGTAGTTTGGGGGTGGAGTCTTTTGGGTTTTCCATATAAAGAATCATGTCTTCTGCAAAGAGAGAGAGTTTAACTTCTTCATTACCAACTTGGATACCTTTTATTTCTCTTTGTTGTCTGAGTGCTGTTGCTAGGAATTCTAATACTATGTTGAACTCTATACTTATTTATAGTTAATCTATATTTATTATACCTATAATCTACACTTATTTATTTTTTTTAGTCCTGATTTTAATAAATTGGCTTTCTTTCTTTTCTTTCTTATTTCTTCTTATTCAAGATTTAGTTTGATCATCCAATTTCTTAAGAAGGAAGATCAGGTAATGAATTTCATATCTAGTTTTCTTTATTGTAAATATTTGTATCCAAAAATTCCTTTTTGCTATTGCTAAGTCCAATAGTTTTTGCATGTTTTCTATTCATTTTCATTTAGCTCAAAAAAATTTCTAATTCCCCTTGTGATTTCTTATTTAATCCATTGGTTATACAGGAATGCATTGTTTAATTTCTAGATATTTGTGAATTTTCAAAATATCCTTCTGTTATCTATTTTTAACTTGAGTCCACTGAAGTTGAAGAACATACATTATAAGATCCCTATACTATGAGTTTGTTTGTTTGTTTGTTTGTTTTTGAGGCTTTTTTGCGACCTTGATATGGGCTATACTGCAGAATGTTCCATATGCACTTGAGAAGAATATATAGTCAGTTGTTCTTCAATAGAGGGTCCTATAGATATCCATTAGGTCTAGTTGGTTTATAATATTATTCAAGTCTTCTATTTCCCTGCTGATTACCTTTCTTATGGTTATATCCATTTTTAATGGGGTATACTAATAATAATCCACTATTGTTGATGTATCTCTATTTCTGTTTAATTCTGTCAGTTTTTCTTTCACATATGTTGGAGTTCTACTGTTAGATGCATGGATGTTTATAATAGTTATGCCTTCCTGGTGGAACAATCTTTCAATACAAAATGTTTTTCTTTGTTTTTGGTAACAATTTTTGTTCTAAAATCTATTTTGTTTGATATGAAGATAGACCGCTGAGCTCTCTCTTTTGGTTACAAACTGCATGCTGTATCTGTTCCCATTCTCTTTCTTCCAATTTATTTGTGTCTTTGAAGGTAAAATGTTTCAAAACTTTTGTATAAAGCATATGCTTGGAGAGGAGGAGTCACGATGGTGGAGATTTAGCCGGCTGAGACATCAGGAAGCAGGAGATTAGCTAGATAGCTTATCTAACCATTGCGAACACCTACAAATCCAATGGAAAATAGAAGAGAAGAAGAGCAACAATTCTAGAAACAGAAAATCAATCACTTTCTGAAAGGCAGGACCTCCGGAGAAGTGAATCCAAAGTGACGGGAAGATAGACTGCGGGGGGAGGGGCCGGCTCACGGCCAGCGGCAGAACAATGGAGCACAAAATCAGGACTTTTAAAAGTCTGCTCCACAGAGGGACATTTCTCCAGAGGCTAAACCTGGGGGAAGTCCACGCGGGGTCAGCATAACCCCACGTTCCGTGGGATCACAGAAGGACCGGGGGTGTCTGAGTGTCACAGAGCTTGCTGGTATTAGAGTGGGGAAGCCGGCTACAGTGACAAAGCCGAGGAGTGAGATCTCATCTGGGGGATTACCTTGAACCAGTCTCAGGCTGGGTGAGCTCGGAGCCTGGTCGGAGGCCACGGAGACGGAAGCGACCGAGCGCTTTTCTCCTAGTGTGACTGATTGAGCGCTTTCCTACAAGCGTGACCAGAGGCCAGGGAGACTGGGATGATTGGGCACACTGAGGAGCAGGACCCTGAGCTCTCGGCTCCTCCGGGCTGGATATTGGAAGGCCGCCATCTTCATTCCTGTCCTCTGGAACTCTACAGAAAGTGCTCAGGGAACAAAAGCTCCTGAAAGCAAATCCGAGAGGATTACTTAGCCCAGCCCCTGGTAAGGGCGGTGCAATTCCCCCTGGGGCAAAGACACTTGAGAATCACTACAACAGGCCCCTGCCCCAGAAGATCAATGAGAAACCCAGCTAAGACCAACTTCACTCACCAAGGAGAACAGCAGAATTCAAGAGGAGAAGAAAGCAAATCTTATCTGGACAAAATGACAAGGCGGAAAAACTCACCACAGAAAAAAGAACAAGAGCCAGTACCGAAGGCTGGGGACCTAATCAATACAGACATTGCTAATATGACAGCTCTAGAGTTCAGAATGACAATTCTCAAGGTTCTAGCAGGACTTGAAAAAGGCAATGAAGAGATTAGAGAAACCCTCTCCAGAGAGATAAAAGCCCTTTCTGGAGAAATAAAAGAACTAAAATCTAACCAAATTGAAATCAAAAAAGCTATTAATGAGATGCAATAAAAAATGGAGGCTTTAACTGCTAGGATAAATGAGACAGAAGAAAGAATTAATGATATAGAAGACAAAATGTCAGAGAATAAAGAATCTGAGCAAAAGAGAGACAAACAAACACTGGACCACGAGGAGAGAATTCGAGAGATAAGTGACACCATAAGATGACACAACATTAGAATAATTGGGATCCAAGAAGAATAAGAAAGAGAGAGGGGAGCAGAAGGTATATTGGAGAGAATTATTGTAGAGAATTTCCCTAATATGGCAAAGGGAACAAACATCAAAATCCATGAGATGCTAAGAACGCCCCTCAAAATCAATAAGAATAGGTCCACACCTCGTCACCTGATAGTAAAATTTACAAGTCTTAGCTACAAAGAGAAAATCCTGAAAGCATCCCAGGAAAAGAAGTCTGTAACAGACAGGGTAAAAACATTAGATTGGCAGCGGACCTATCCACAGAGACATGGCAGGCCAGAAAGAACTGGCATGATATATTCAGAGCACTAAACAAGAAAAACATGCAGCCAAGAATACTATATCCAGCTAGGCTATCATTCAAAAATAGAAGGAGAGATAAAAAGTTTCCAGGACAAACAAAAACTGGAAGAATTTGCAAACACCAAACCAGCTATACAGGAAATATTGAAAGGGGTCCTCTAAGCAAAGAGAGAGCCTACAAGTGGTAGATCAGAAAGGAACAGAGACAATATATAGTAACAGTCACCTTACAGGCAATACAATGGCATTAAATTCATATCTCTCAAAAGTCACCTTGAATGTAAATGGGCTAAATGCCCCAATCAAAAGACACAGGGTATCAGAATGGATAAAAAAGAAACCCATCAATATGCTGCCTACAAGAAACTCATTTTAGACCCAAAGACACCTCCAGATGTAAAATGAGGGGGTGGAAAACAATGTACCATGCTAATGGACATCAAAAGAAAGCTGGGGTGGCAATTCTTATATCAGATCAATTAGATTTTAAGCCAAAGACTATAATAAGAGATGAGGAAGGACACTATGTCATACCCAAAGGGTCTGTCCAACAAATTTTAAATATCTATTCCCCTAACTTGGGAGTAGACAACTATATAAACCAATTAATAACAAAATCAAAGAAATACATTGACAATAATACAATTATAGTAGGGGACTTTAATACTCCCCTCAATGAAATGGACAAATCATCTAAGCAAAAGATCAACAAGGAAATAAAGGCCTTAAATGACACACTGGACAAGATGAACATCACAGATATATTCAGAACATTCCATCCCAAAGCGACAGAATATACATTCTTCTCTAGTGCACATGGAACATTCCCCAGAATTGATCACATCCTGGGATATAAATTAGGTTTTGACCAGTACCAAAAGATTGGGATCATTCCCTGCATATTTTCAGACCACAATGCTCTGAAGCTAGAACTCAATCACAAAAAGAAATTTGGAAAGAATCCAAATGCATGGAGACTAAATAGCATCCTTCTAAAAAATGAATGGGTCAACCAGGAAATTAAAGAAGAATTGAAAAAATTTATAGAAACAAATGATAATGAAAACACAATGGTTCAAAATAATGTGGGACACAGCAAAGGCAGTCCTGAGAGGAAAATATATAGTGGTACAAGCATTTCTCAAGAAACAAGAAAGGTCTCAAATACACAACCTAACCTTACACTTAAAAGAGCTGGAGAAAGAACAAGAAAGAAACCCTAAACCCAGCAGGAGAAGAGAAATCATAAAGATCAGAGCAGAAATCAATGAAATAGAAACAAACAAAAAATAGAACAAATCAACAAAACTAGGAGCTGGTTCTTTGAAAGAATTAATAAGATTGACAAACCCCTGGCCAGACTTATCAAAAAGAAAAGAGAAAGGACCCAAATAAATAAAATCATGAATGAAAGAGGAGAGATCACAACCAACACCAAAGAAATACAAACAATTATAAGAACATACTATGAGCAACTCTACACCAACAAATTCGACAATCTGGAAGAAATGGATACATTTCTAGAGACATATAAACTACCACAACTGAACCAGGAAGAAATAGAAAACCCGAACAGACTCATAACCAGTAAGGAGATTGAAACAGTCATCAAAAATCTACCAACAAACAAAAGTCCAGGGCCAGACAGCTTCCCACAGGAATTCTACCAAACATTTAAAAAAGAATTAATTCCTATTCTCCTGAAACTGTTCCAAAAAATAGAAATGGAAGGAAAACTTCCAAACCCATTTTATGCGCCCAGCATCACCTTGATCCCCAAACCAGACAAGGATCCCATCAAAAAA
>NC_081561.1:34179257-34180612 GCF_022355385.1 Mustela nigripes | reverse complement strand
CAGACTTATCAAAAAGAAAAGAGAAAGGACCCAAATAAATAAAATCATGAATGAAAGAGGAGAGATCACAACCAACACCAAAGAAATACAAACAATTATAAGAACATACTATGAGCAACTCTACACCAACAAATTCGACAATCTGGAAGAAATAGATACATTTCTAGAGACATATAAACTACCACAACTGAACTAGGTAAAAATAGAAAACTTATTTTTTATGTTTTCTATAAACATATAGACATATATGTTTTTATATAAACATATATAAACATGTTTTTATGTTTATATAAAACATAAACATAAAACATAATGTTTTATGTTTATAAAACATAACCCATAAACAGTAAGTAGATTGAAACAGTCATCAAATAGCTCCAAACAAACAAAAGTCCAGGGCCAGATGGCTTCCCAGGGGATTCCTACCAAACATTTAAAGAAGAATTAGTTCCTATTCTCTTGAAACTGTTACAAAAAATAGAAATGGAAGGAAAACTTCCAAATCATTTTATGAGGTCAGCATCACCTTGATCCCAAAACCAGACAAGGATCCCACCAAAAAAGAGAGCTATAGACCAATATCCTTGATGAACACAGATGCGAAAATTCTCACCAAAATACTGGCCAATAGGATTCAACAGTACATTAAAAAGATTATTCACCACGATCAAGTGGGATTTATTCCATGCCTGCAAGGTTGGTTCAACATCCACAAATCATTCAATGTGATACAATACATTAACAAAAAAAAAGAATAAGAACCATATGATACTCCCAGTAGATGCTGAGAAAGCATTTGACAAGTTCAGCATCCATTCCTGATTAAAACTCTTCAAAGCGTAGGAATAGAGGGCACATATCTCAATATTATCAAAGCCATCTATGAAAAACCCACCGCAAATATCATTCTCAATGGAGAAAAACTAAAAGCTTTTCTGCTAAGGTCAGGAATATGGCAGGGATGTCCGTTATCACCACTGCTATTCAACATAGTACTAGAAGTCCTAGCCTCAGCAATCAGACAACAAAAAGAAAATAAAGGCATCCAAATCAGCAAAGAAGAAGTCAAACTATCACTCTTTGCAGATGATATGATACTATATGTGGAAAACCCAAAAGGCTCCACTCCAAAACTGCTAGAACTTGTACAGAAATTCAGTAAAGTGTCAGGATATAAAGTCAATGCACAGAAATCAGTTGCATTTCTTTACACTAACAAGACATAAGAAAGAGAAATGAAGGAGTCAGTCCCATTTACAATTGCACCCCAAAACCATAATATACCTAGGAATAAACCTAACCAAAGATGTTAAGAATCTATACTCAGAAAACTATAAAGTACTCATGAAAGAAAT
>NC_081561.1:34156453-34176257 GCF_022355385.1 Mustela nigripes | reverse complement strand
AAATAATCCAATTAAGAAATGGGCAGAGGACATGAACAGATATTTCTGCAAAGAAGACATCCAGATGGCCAACAGACACATGAAAAAGTGCTCCATATCACTCGGCATCAGGGAAATACAAATCAAAACCACAATGAGATACCACCTCACACCAGTCAGAATGGCTAAAATTAACAAGTCAAGAAATGACAGATGCTGGTGAGGATATGGAGAGAGGGGATCCCTCCTACATTGTTGGTGGGAATGCAAGTTGGTGCAACCACTCTGGAAACCGTGTGGAAGTTCCTCAAAAAACTGAAAATAGAGCTACCCTATGACCCAGCGATTGCACTACTGGGTATATATCCTAAAGATACAAACGCAGAGCTCCGAAGGGGCACATGCACCCGAATGTTTATAGCAGCAATGTCCACAATAGCCAAATTATGGAAAGAATGTAGCTGTCCTTCAACAGATGAATGAATAAAGACGATGTGGTATATATACACAATGTAATACTATGCAGCCATCAAAAGAAATGAAATTTTGCCATTTGCGATGACATGGATGGAACTAGAGGGTATTATGCTTAGCGAAATAAGTCAATTGGAGAAAGACAACTATCATATGATCTCCCTGATATGAAGAAGTGGAGATGCAATGTGTGTGTGTGGGGGGGGGGTTAGGAGGTAGGAAAAGAAAAAATGAAAGAAGGTGGGATTGGGAGGGTGACAACCCATAAAAGACTCAATCTCAAAAAACAGACTGAGGGTTGCTGGGGGGAGGGGGATCAGAGAGGGTGGTGGGGATATGGACATTGGGGAGGGTATGTGTTATGATGAGTGCTGCAAAATGTGTAAACCTGGCGATTCACAGACCTGTACCCCTGGGGATAAAAATACGTTGTTTATTTTAAAAAATTAACAAATTTAATTTTTAAAAAAAGCATATCCTTGGATTATGTGGATTGTTTTTTGTTTTTTTTTTATCAATTCTCTTTTTTAATTAAATCTCTGTTTTTTAATTAAAATGTCTAATACATTTTCTTTAAGTAAATTACTGACAAGGAAGGATTTATGTGTTATTTTCTTATTTATTTTCTGTATTTTTTTGTCTTTTTGTTTCTCCTTATCCTCTCCTATTGTCTTCTTTTGTGTTAAAAGAGCTATTTTCTTAGTTATCGTTTTATTTCCCTTCTTGTTCTTCAACTATGTATTTTCTAGTTGTTTTCTTAGTCGTTACACTGGGAATTATCATCAGCATCTTAATTTATAGCAATCTACTTCAGGTTAACGCTAACTTAATTTCAATTGCATACAAAAACTTCAGTTTTATATGTCTCTGTTCCTCACCTTTTGCATGCTACCTGCTCAAATCTGCTGTTGAATTTCTCTAGTGATTTCAGTTTTTCATTTCAGCTATTGGACTTTTCAACTCAGTGAGAAAGGGAAAGGAAGAAGAAAATGAAGTAGATGGTTCCTCATCCTGTCCCTCTCCACAATGGCCTCACTTCATCAGGAAACCCTAAGGAGAGAGAGCGATTAAAGCCATGAAAAAAAAAAAAAAAGACCTACCTTATCATCTCGCCCATTCAGGGCTACTAAAACACCTATATAACGAAGTGTTATGCAAAGCTACAGAGAGCCAGTTCTCTATACTTGGTCATCGATGGACAGCTCACCACCTAACCACACTGGGAAACCACTACAGAAAGACACTATGCTCTGCTTCGCTGGAAGGAAACACAAAGATCCACAGGTCTCCTATCCTCATGTGACAGCATTCCCTTCAGAGGCTCTAGTAGAAGTACTGATGGCAGTGGGCATGTTTCCCAAGTTGTTAGCACATAGGTAGCCTGAGTCAAAGAACATAAATACATTATTTCCTGAGCACTATGAGACAGTCTTGAAGACTCCCAGATATACCCAGGGAGACTTTGAATTAATGTGGAGGTACAGCAATTTTGTATATTAAATATTAAATATAAATGTGACCTCATATATTTTCACAGACTCCCCCACCTTCTAAATATAGTTCATTTTTTAGAGTAGTTATAGGTTCACCGAAAAACTAGACATAAAGTACAGACAGTTGCCTTAGAAACCCTACTACCACAACATGTAAACCATCTCCAGTATCAAAATCACCCACTACAGTAGTACATTGCTGCAATTAATGAGCCTACATGACACATCTTTTTTTTTTCTGGTACTGATTTTATTTTTATTTTTTAATTTTTCAATACACATATAATGTATTATTAGCCCCAGGGGTACAAGTCTGTGAATCACCAGGTTTACACACTTCACAGCAACTCACCATAACACATACCCTCCCCAATGTCCATAACCCCACCACCCTCTCTCTACCCCCCTTTCCCCCAGCAACCCTCAGTTTGTTCTGTGACATTAAGATTCTCCCATGGTTTGTCTCCCTTCTGATCCCATCCTGCCTCACCCATTCCTCTCCTACTCCCCTGCTGCATTTCCACTTCCTCATATCAGGGAGATCATATGACAGTTGTCTTTCTCCGATTGACTTATTTCGCTAAGCATCATTTTTATCCAGACACCACAGTTTGCACTACAGTTCATTCTTGGTATTGCAAATTCTATGGGTTTTGAGCAATGTATAGCGATCCTTCTCCACCAGTATGGTATCATGCAAAATATGGTGAAAGCAACTATTTCAAACAAGTCTTATCCAGAAGTGGCAATATTGAGTGTTTTCCACTGAGCAGAAATAAATGTTCTTAGTTACATTTCAACAGATATGAACTGTGACTGTAAGTATTAACCTGTGACAGTGGCCTCTGAGATGTGTTACTGGAACTGCATGTAGCAAGAGAACAGGGGTGGGGACACCCTATGGAACAGTGCCTCTGCTTCTGTGACAGTGGCCACTACAGATTCCTGAACACTCTTCATCTTCTTCCCCAGAAGAACCAGGAATACCCAAAATAAAGTCCTTTATGGTAGTTTGCAAGGCAGGCTGAGGGGTCTCAGAACCAGAAGGGTTTCCATAGGCATTAAGTTGTTTTAGACAAAATGTGGGATGGGTGACAGGATTTGGACTCCAGTGGCTTCTTGAACCTAGTGTCAGTAGAAGATTCAGTGATAGAGGGACTATCTCTTTAGGAACATGTAATTCAGACTTCTAACTTAGGAAATGCCCAACTAAGAAAATAAGTATTTCCTCTCTAACTGGAAGGCAAGAATTACGTTCATAATTATTTTTAAAAAGCTTAATTGATATCTTATCAGAATAATAAATCTATTTTATTTAAATCCTAAAAACAAAATTCAAGTAGTCCTAAACCCCTATTAAACATGAAAAATATAGCAATTCCTGCCTCATGGTTCTCTACCAGTAACCCACTCTCCCAAATTTAACTGATGCCTCTTCTTTGCCATTTGTTCCCATTCTAACCACAACTTGATACTTTTTCTGTGCTACTCTCATTCAGGTGGGGGTTGTGGAAGGTTTTCAGTTAAAGTTGTATGTCTTCAATATGAAGTCTGGATGTTTCATTTTTTTTTCTAACTCTTCACAGTGTCTAGCAAGTGCTCTATCCAAAAGGACAAATGTGCAAACAAAACTGCATGTTACTGACCACATAGAAGTGAACATCTGCTCTGAAGAAAGAAAAAAAAAAAGAAGAAGAAAGAAAGAAAAGGGGAAAAAAGAAAAAAGAGGAATTGGGAAAGTCCCATTGGTAAATCTGTTCTTAACAATGACCAAATACCTGTGGTCTGGATCTGCTGCACATCAGTGTTCTTTCAGCTCTTCAAACCATGTGTGAATAAGCAGTTTGCAAAATTATTTGGAGATCCACAAGAAAATCACAGCACATATAATATAACTGGAGGCCACTGCTGATTTTTAATGCTATCTCTCTCTGCTGTACTGGGTAACAGGTCACTTTTTTTTTTTTTTTTTTTCCTCCCATATGCTCACGGAGAGAATGATTTCTGGTGTCTCTTCCTCTTCCCGTAAAGACAGAAATCCTGTGGGATTAAGTCTTCACACATATGACCTCATTTAACCTTAATTACTCCTTTAGAGGTCCTATCTTCAAATACAGTCAAATTGGGGGTTAAGTCTTTAACATATGGATTGGTGCAGAAGAGACACAATTCAGTCCACAACAGATAGAAATTATCTAATTAAATATCCAGTGGTCACACATGTTTTCAGCATATTGAAAAATATATGGGGGAAAGCCTGGGAAATTTGAAAGCAGGAGTTAAAGACACAAAGATTCAGGCTTCACTCAATTTTACTTGAAAATAAGATCTTGCTTTTTTAAAAGGGAGACATGTCATTGAAAGATGGAGAGCTGGCTTTGGAAATCTGGAAATTACATCATACTTAGCAAATGTCACTTCTAAGAGGAAATATCCTTATCTGTTGCAATCTATTTTATAAAAATTCATTTAAAAAAGTCAGAAAATCATTTGCACCTGGAGAACATATACTCTCAATAGTCTCTCACCACAGATTGTGTCTCTGAATGAGCAAAAGTTGAATAAAATGTTAACAGTAAGCAGACTTTCCTTAGGAATATGTTGCATTACTGGAAATTATGCAAATAGTTTCCCTGAATTTTTTCCAGAAAATTTTAAAACTGAGTTTCCATATGTCTTCCACATTTTTTAGAGAAAGTGTGTGTTGACAAACTTCATGGAATTATCTCAACTACTTACGTGGCTGTTAATTTCTCTGCAAGTCTGCATCAATTAACAACTGTACTATCCTATTTGTGTGTGTTGTCATACTGATTTATAAAAAGAAAAGCTATTGTATTGTTCTCTGTACTTATTTTTAATGATGGAAGTTTTGTTGCATGCAAGGAACCAGATTTGTCATCAAATTTCCCAAGACACTTATAAACAGAATTCAGTCTAGAAACATTATGAAAAAATGCTTCTTTCAAAGTTATGAAAATGGCTTATAAAATAATTATATCAGCTAACTATGAAATATGGGCATTACATGGAATTATTCATAAGCAAAGAGCAGGAGTCCAGAGGATGGCTGAGGGATCTGAAGTGTGTATGGCAGGAATGGGGGCCACTGGTGCCTGCTGCTGGTTTTCTAAACAGGGAAAGGATTATCTCCTAGTAACAGACTCAAATTATTCAAAATGCAAAAAGAAAGACGCTGTCTATTCACAATTGCACAACAGAGCCCGAACATCAGCATGTGATTTTTAACTATGTAATAATGTTTTGATGAATAGAATATTTTGTGAACTTTGAATTATTAACTTTGAAAAATAAGAGACTAAATAGCACAGTTTATAAATTATATATCAGATTTTCCTTTCAATCACTGCTAGCCACTTTTTCCCTCTTTTCATAAATGCCTTAGAGTGTCCATCATGGAAATAAGTTCTCCCATAACTTCAGAAAATTTAAAAAATCCACTGCTTATGGATTCACTCACACAAAAGTCTGTGTAGAAAGCATACTTAATGTCTAACCTTGTGCTTAAGCCAGGATGGAGCGGAAACAAGTAGACATCATCTTTGCCCTAAGTAATCCCTGTCTGTGGGTACTTCAGTGTTAGAGCTGATGGCTGATGGGGACATGCTGGCTTTTCATAACCAGCTTCCATCCTGATTGTCTTTGTTTTGATTGTCTAATAGCTGTGCTTTCAAAGGTACCTAAATATCACAAATATCTCCTTGACTATAATGTGATAGCAAGGATTCAGCTTAAATTTTCAAATTATATTATTTCACTGATGTGTGTGTTTGTATATACACTTGGTTTAGTTTATAATAACATAAAAATTCCACTCAGCATAATCTCCTCCAGTCCCATCCACACTGATGCAAAAGTTGTGAAATAAGTCAAGCAGAGAAAGTCAATTATCATATGGTTTCACTTATTTGTGGAACATAAGGAATAACATGGAGGACATTAGGAGAAGGAAAAGAAAAATGAAGGGGGGAAATCGGAGGGGGAGGCAAACCATGAAAGACTGTGGACTCTGAGAAACAAACTGAGGGTTTTAGAGGGGAGGGGAGTGGGGGGATGGGTGAGCCTGGTGCTGGGTATTAAGGAGGATGCGTATTGCATGGAGCACTGGGCGTTATACATAAGGAATGAATCTTGGAACATTGCATCAAAAACTAGTGATGTATTGTATGGTGACTAACATAACACAATAAAAAAATTAAATTAAAAAATAACATAAAAATTCCAAGTAACATTTGACAGATTTTTAAAATTCCAAAAAAGGCATAATAAGCAATATGAAGTCACCTGACCGTATTCTTAGAGGTTATGCTCTACAAAGAGTGCCATCTCTTCATGCTACTTAACAGACCTGACTAATTTGAACATCATCACTGTATTCAAAGCAGAGGCTACAATAACAAAGGAGAGGTTTGACCCCAGTCACAGTTCTAAGAACCAGCACAAATCATCACCTCTCTAAGTGAAAGTTTCCTCACCTCTAAAATATAACCAAACAATATGAAGCTGTCTTAACCAAAAGGCTATAGGAAAAAAGCAGGCAAGAAGGGAACATAAGGGGTGCCTGGGTTGCTCAGTAGGTTAAAGCCTCTGCCTTTGGCTCAGGTCATGATCCCAGAGTCCTGGGATCCAGCCCCGCATTGGGCTCTCTGCTAGGCAGGGAGCCTGCTTCCTCCTCTCTCTCTGCCTGCCTCTCTGCCTAATTGTGATTTCTCTCCGTCAAATAAATAAAAAAAATATATATATTATTTATTGATAGATTTATATTTTTATATATTTGAATATATATATATATATATATGGAACATAAATGTAACACCTAATTTTTATTTCCATTGACTTTTAAAAAACAAATCCATGATACTTTCTTACTTTTAGAACAATGATGTTTATATCATTCCTCCTCAGATGGCCTCGATTCTCTATTTGCACTGAAGAGGAAGTACCTACTGCAGAATTCTTAAGAACATGGGCCTGATGACTTACTATTTCCTCATTTTTCTCCCATTAAACTGACCTTTTTGGACCACAGTCTACATGGAAGAAACCTAGTATCGTCACTGTCTTCAGTTTTTCCTCATTTTTTCCAACTAGGCTTTCCCCAATATGTGATATTGCATTTTTACCTCATACAACAAAGCAAATAAAGGTTGTTGTTGTTGTCATTTTAATTGTCACAAATGGTACACTTTGGAGGTAAACAGAAAGTGAATTTTATTATAGCCCCTCTGTCATAGATTCATTTTTACACTGAATTGAAAAGGGCGTCTTATAAGAAGTTTGCCATCTGTATACACCACAGTTTGGAAACCCTCTGATCGTTAAATATCTGGAAATATGTGCCATGGCTGAGTATGGGACAAGAAGTCATGGAGAAAAAGACAGACTTCAGTGTGGGAAGCAACTTCTTTTCCTACCTTTAGCCTAAGTTATTATAACTTTGTAACTTTCAAAATTTATGAACAGTTGGCCAACTTTATAAAGATTCAAAAGGCATACTGATCATGATAAAAAGATTTATCCATGGCTTCTCTAGCGTGAAGAGTCAGTGATGGTGGCCAAGGAAGGGGAAGAATTCCTTCCAGCACTTGCCGATCAGTTGGCCCCAGAGTGCCCGACTACAGGCTTAAGTAGCTGTGGAGTTTGCTAGACAACCAAGGGACACAAAATTATTCAGGGCAACCCATTATCTTTATTTAATGATTTCCAAGAGGAAGCAGTAGGTCACATTGAAAATAATGGAAGTCACTAATGGCTTCAGAAATTCAAAGTGGCCTCTATATCCAGAGTAAGGCTGTCCTCTCATAAACATCATTTCAGAAAATCATTATAGATCTGGGCTGGTGAATTAGTTTAGGCAATACCAGTAAAGACAGGAAGAGAAAATGGAAAGAAAGAGAGTATGAAGAAGGTTGGCATATTAGGGACATATCTCATTTCTGTCCACATTCCACAGATGAAACCAGCCATGTTGGCAGGATGCACACTGAGAAATTTGGTCTCTGCTAGGCCAGCTGCTTCCCAGAGACAATTCTGTGCTGAGACAGAAAAAGCCCTTGTTTGATGAGTGACCAGTCATCTCTGCCGCAACTCAAACTCTGGATCAAAAAGTTTGCTTTAAAGTTTTGTGTACAATTTTCAAATTGAGTCCTTTATGCAATCCTAGATAATATTATTTCCTTGAGTGATTTTTATAGTAAGTCTTAAATTATCATTTGAGATTTCATTTGAAATGGGTGAAACAGTAGAGCCCGGATTGTAATCTTTGTATCACATTATAATGTAATCTTTGTGTAATCTTTGATTACATTGCTAATCAAAGTAAGATTATCAATTTAGGGAGTGTTGCATTAGGAATGATTTTCAAAGAGGAAATATATTTTTAAACCAAATGAAATTACTCAGTCTTTGGTCTTGGCCAGGTCTTGTCCTAGATTGCTGAAAATTCTCATGATAGCCAACAATCTCAAATATCCAATTATTTTTCTCTATTTAAAGAGTTTCCTTGTGCTATGTAGAAAATGTATAGAAATTAGGGGGTGAAATCCAGACAGTTTAAAATGGTATGCTGGCTTTTGAATATTTGGTTTCAGTTACTATTACCACTAATAACCATATCATCAAAACCGCATAGACCTAAAAACGTCATTTGGTAAAATCACTCAGTTTTCATTTAAATGTTAAGTGGAAGAGTTTATATGTACACTAAAAACCTGCAAGTGATCTTGGAGGGTTAAGTCAAAGTAGGATATATATAAATATACTCATTTTTTTTATGTGTCTCTCCCTCTTTGGGAAACAAGAATTCTAAGTATAAAAATAATTTAAATAAGGACTAGGAAAGTAAAGTTTATGACTTATGTCCCATTAGCCCAAGATCTAAATTTAATTTAATTTAATTTAATTTTAAAGATTCTATTTATTTATTTGACAGAGAGAGAGAGATCACAAATAGGCAGGCGGGTGGGGGGGGGGGGGGGAAGCAGGTTCCCTGCTAAGCAGAGAGCCTAATGCGGGACTTCATCCCAGGACCCTGAGATCATGACCTGAGCCAAAGTCAGAGACTTATCCCACTGAGACACCCAGGTGCCCCTCAAGTCTTAAATTTTAAAAAGGAGATGTTAATAATCAACATTACCAAAGCCAGAGGACAGGCATCAAGCATGGGAGCAGATGTCTCCAAAGAAAACATATGCTTTTCCTCTTCCATGTAAAGAAATATCTATAGAATATCTCTTACGTTCATGAAAGTCTATGATTATTGCTAAACACAAAAACTAAATAAAAAGACACACTGTTTGCCTACAATATGAAAGCAGTTTCTGCATCCTACCCTAATGCAGAAGCATAACTATCAAATAACAGTAGATTTGCTGAGCCAAAAATGGGAGAAAAAAAAATAGGCATTTTAAGCTACTTAATCTTGGTTCAGAATTTCAGAGTATACTTTGGTAAAAACACAATAATTTAATAAGAATTTTTTGCACCATGTTTCACTAAATACTTTGTAATAGGCATATTAAACATTAGCTATAAATTTATTGCACATTTTAATTCAGTTTAGAATTTTTTGTGTCTATAAAAAGGTTTTGAATTCAAATTTAAATATTTTTATTGTCAGAAAGGTTAGTAAATCTACCCAATTAAGAAAACCTTCTGTCACTGTCTTGCCTGGTTGGTTCAGTCAGTAGTAGAGCATGTCTCTTGATCTTGGGGTTGTGAGTTCAAACTCCATGTTGGGTGTAGAGTTACTTAAAAGTAAAATCTTTAAATAAAAAAGCCTACTCTCACTTTATTAACCCCTCAGTGTTTGGAAAATTCCCAAAAAGTTGGAGTGAAAGTTGTGATCCTATTTCAGCATTCTACCTTATAATAGTATAAAATACAATGTAGATCAAAATCTTTTGGTGAAGGATAGTCTTTAATGCAAAAAAAAGGAAAAATTCAAAAGGATAAACAAATTAGCTTAAAAATATTTTTATACATGGTAATAATAAAATTTGAGAATAAAAATCAAATTATTTTCATTTAGAAAACACTGTTATGAACACAAAATTTTCTCATCTCTTTCCTGAGGATACTTATTAATTTAAATGTAAGAATTTGTGTCTGGTCAAAAGCTTAGAAATATATGTTTATTTATAGCTATCCAGTCCTTTTCAGTGGAAAGTGGTAACTAAACACAAAGAGTAACAGAAAGGAATTTATATTTTTGCTTCAGCTTATTTTATTTTATTATTTATTTTTATTTCAGCTTATTTTAATTTATAGATGAATTCTGGTACGTGGTCAAAAGTCCTCAATCTAGAAGCTATCTCATTGCCATGGTATTAGTTTCCTTGAGTTGCTATAACAAAATACCACAATCTGGATGGCTTAAACATGGACATTTATTGCCTCACAGTTTTGGAGCCAAGACACCAGTATCAAGACATACACAGGGTTGGTTTCTTCTGAGCTCTGTGAGGGAAGGATCTATTTCAATCCTCTCCTCTTGGCTTATCGGTGATCAATTTAATGTTCACCTGGTGTTTCCCCTTATGCAAGTCTATCTCCAAATTTCTTCTTTAAGAATATGAGTCATAGGGCGCCTGGGCGGCTCAGTGGGTTAAGCCGCTGCCTTCGGCTCAGGTCATGATCTCAAGGTCCTGGGATCGAGTCCCGCATCGGGCTCTCTGCTCGGCAGGGAGCCTGCTTCCTTCTCTCTCTCTCTGCCTGCCTCTCAGTATACTTGTAATTTCTCTCTGTCAAATAAATAAATAAATAAAATCTTAAAAAAAAAAAAAAAGAATACGAGTCATACAACATGGATGGAACTAGAGTGCTTAGCGAAATAAGTCAAGCAGAGAAAGACAACTATCATATGATCTCCCTGATATGAGGAAGTGGTGATGCAACATAGGGGCTTAAGTGGGTAGAAGAATCAATGAAACAAGATGGGATTGGGAGGGAGACAAACCATAAGTGACTCTTAATCTCACAAAACAAACTGAGGGTTGCTGGGGGGAAGGGGTTTGGGAGAAGGGGGTGGGATTATGGACATTGGGGAGGGTATGTGCTTTGGTGAGTGCTGTGAAGTGTGTAAACCTGGTGATTCACAGACCTGTACCCCTGGGGATAAAAATATATGTTTATAAAAAATAAAAAATTAAAAAAAAAAAAGAATACCAGTCAAGTAGATTTAAGGCTACCTAATTATCTCCTTTTAACTTGGTAAAAACCCTATCTTCAAATAAGGTCATATCCTGATGTACTAGTTGGTTGTGATCTTCAGCATATGAATTTGGGTGGAGGGAACAAATCAGCCTATGACAACCATAAATTTAGGTAGTTACAAGTGTGAGTGTCAGAACATATATAAGAAGCAGGAACACTCATGAGCCATCTTTCCACCTCTTGTGGAGGAAGAGAGTCTTTCGATCCAGGGCAGAAAACTGGCAGCCTTCTTGGTTTTTCACTAGCACAAAGTGGTTACACTACCTGTTTCTCTGGCTTCCTGAAGTTAATGCATTATAAGTAGTGTATGCTGCCCGCTATCCAGAAATGGAAGGTAATGTTCAAAGTGTGCTTTGTGCACATTCAAGATTTCCAAGTCTATTCGTGAGACAAATGAGCCACTGAAGGTCTACCTGAGAACTCCTTATGCCAATCAAATACTTTGATGTTTTCTGTATTAACCACTGACAGGGAGCTGGTCACAGACTTACATTTTAATTTTATTCCTTGAAATTTATCGAAGTGAATAGTGAAAATATGTCTTTGAATTTTGATTCTATATTTATTGAAAAATACTACTGATCATATTTCTGAATTTGGTAATTAGGATGAGCACTCTCTCAATACCCAGTTTGTTTTTCCTTCTTTGATTTATAAAAATTATTTAACTGAAAATGTTGTCTTTTTGCCTTAGTTGATTGTTAGAATTTATGCTGTTGAGATATTTATAGTGACTTTTTACATTGGGCATATCTGTTTTTCTCCTCTTAAATGTATTATTATCTTAAAAAACAAACACATAATCAGTGTGTGTGGGAGTTGTGCCCTTCTTTGGCAACTTTCTCTCTAAAATGTTTTGGAAATACATGGAGGAGATGTGTGGTTAATAACTTGAAAATTAATTACACAAGGAAAAAAAAAACAAATTCCTTCATGTTTTTTTGCATTGTCTATTCACCTACAGCCACACCTATGATAACACAATTACTCTCAATAACTAAGGAGAATTAAGCTAAAATATTATCTGTCCACTGGCATAGTGGTTCTTAGAGCCTATAAATGTCTGTTATTCCAACTGCATCACATGATTGATAGACAAGTAGTAAATGGTTTAAACAAATATAAAAACTGAAATATTACAGGAATCCAAGCTCCTACTCCTGAGCTGTTCAAAACTACCTGTTGTCTTAGCACCACATGATTTATTAAGGACAATTAAAATTGTGTTTGCTAAGGTATTTTCAGTAACTTTATGGGTAAAGTACAGTTCCCCAGTACCTGAACATTTGTCCAAATACCCAGAGCTAAAGGCAATTTATATCAAATCTACAGACAAATTCAGGGGCAACAAAGTTAACGTTTCTTCTTTAGTATTTTAGAAGGTTAATTTCTGTTTACTTTGATGTGTGATATCACCAAAACTTGATGAACATTTGAGACTGAACAACATTCTATTCATTTACATTTGCAAGTTGGGTAGCACTGGAAAAATCTTTAATTTCTCTGACTCTCCAAATCCCCCAAATCAGATCACTGCATTTTCATATTACTGTTGTCTCATTATCAAGTGCATACTGTCCCTTCTCACTGATTGGTGCATAGCTTTTAGACATATTATATCACCAACTGAATAATAACCAGGCTCTTATCTCCCCCATGTTTGTCTAGGAAAATATTTGGTGACTAGGATATTTTATTTACTTTTTCTTATATAGGGTGATAGGACCAATCAGAGTATTATTTAAACCACAGTTTCTAGAGCAGTACTGCTCTCTATTTTGTCTGTGAGAGTTTTGCATGACAAAGATATTAATCCAGGGTCTTTCCTTCCCTGACAAATTCCTTCACTTCATACCTGACAAAGCTCCATAATTCAACAGCTCTCTCACTAGTTGATCTTAATACCATTCTATTTCCTAAGTTATTTGCCTGCATTTCAATAATTCAGCATTTTTTTGTTCATAATGAGGCCTGCATTTCTCATTTTTCCTTATGATGGAGTTTCAGATCGCTGCCTGCCTCATCCTCATAGATTGTCTGTTCACCTTTCTAGGAGGATTCTAAGATTTTATTTTATTTTATTTTATAGGTTTTTTTGTTAAGATGTCATTTATTTATTTGACAGAAGGAGAAAGAGTGTTCAATCAGGGGGAGAGGCAGGCAGAGCCCAGGGAGCCCAATGTTAGGCTTGATCACAGAATCCTGAGATCAGACCTGAGGGCCGACACACAACCTACTGAGCCACCCAGATGACCTGGGATTCTTTAATCCAAAAAGAGTGGTGAAAGGTGCCTGGGTGACCCAGTTGGTTAAGCATCCAACTCTTGATTTCAGCTCAGGTCATGATCTCAGGGTTGTGGGATTGAGTCCCAGTAGAACCCCACATCAGGCTCCACACTCAGTGTGGAATCTTCTTGAGACTCTTTCTCCCTCTCCCGCTGCCCCTCCCCCTGTACTCTCTCTCTCAAATAAATAAATCTTCAAAAAGAGTGATCAGATGGGGTTGGGATGCCTAGAAATGAGACACATGGGTGTGTGCAGGGTTGGTTTACCCATACTTTAACCAAAATGAATTCATAAATTCTATGTGGATTCCACAGTGTTATTTTCTAAAAATAGTGGTAAGTGATAGTCTAGGTCTCAACACAGTCTGAAAGTTGAAATTAGAGTGCAAAAATTCCTACTTCTCAAGTTATAGGATCACATATTTTCCCAAACCATTCATTGAAAGAAGACATTATAATATAAGTTTGTACTAAAATTAAACCTGTTGATGTAATTCAGATCCCTCTAGACCAAATATTTCTATGTCAAGATAAAAAGAAAAAAGTAACCAAACTATGAAATAAATACTTGATTTTTAAAGATGAATATATCTTGTTATCTGCAGTGTTCATTTGTCGAAATTGGAATTAACTTGATGGATTGCTGAACAGCAGTGCCACACCTTACTCCATATCCACAATAATTTATTTATATTCATATATATTATTATTATATTTTCACATGTTTATAAATATATATAAACAATGTCATAAATATAATCCATTCTACTTTATATGTATACTGTTTCATAGAACAAGTACTTTAAACTTGAAACCAAAGAGATAAAATTATCTGTGTTTATTTTTAAAGTATATTTCAGTATCTGTGGGGCTTAATACTAGAGGAGTCAAAGACATAGCTGGATAATGATTCAATATCATTTTTCAACTAAAGTTTTTGAACTAAATTGTTTATCTTTTCTATATCTATAGTAGTTATGAAAACCTGTCACTTCTCCTCTCTGCATTTAGGAGAAACCTGGAACTAATGTGTTCAGAAAATCAAGTAACAATCTTAAAACATTGTAAGTGGTAGCAACCAGAGAACATTGTCAGAGCTTTAGAAATTCAGCTTCATAATCCCATAACATATACTGTAATATATTTGGTGATGAGACCATCTTCAACTCCTGGTGAATAAGAAACATCTTTACATGACAGATTTCATTTTTCTTTAAGTCCTTTAATCTTACTTTATCCCCCAGTATGTCAGTTCTGCTGTCCAAAGAATTTTAGCACTTCCTTTATGTATTGTTTGCATTAAAAGGTGCTAAAAATAATCATAAGCGGATGTTGAATAGTTTCCAGATAACCAAATCCATAGTAGAAGGATGTATAGAAAACATTCTCTTGTTAACTTACCTCATAAATACTATTATTAAAATATAGGTTTAAATTCTTCAAGTAACTTAACTTTTCTGGGTAATAATATGCTAAAATAACTTGTGGTTAAGTTTTCATTTGTCTAATAGCCTAATTTTATGAGGTTTTAAATTTATCATCTGTATGAAATTATAGTAAAATGTCATCATGGCTCCTTATTTAACAAGTTCTACCTTTTGTAGAAGGAAAATGAAATAAGATGATCATTGAAATGGATCTTCCCCTTTGGGCTGTAGGTTATTAAAATGGCAATGAGACATTAATGAACTACACTTAAATATACAGATAACTAAAACTAAGAAACTATTATGGCAAAAAAAAAAAAACAGAAATTATTTCTTTTTCATGAATTTATTTTTTTACTGAGATATAATTAACATATAACATCATATGAGTTTCACATATACAAAAAAATATATCACCGGGACTTATTTATTTTATAATTGGAAGTTTGTTCCTGTTTTTTTTTTTTTTTTAAGATTTTATTTATTTGACAGAGACAGAAAGAGACCACAAGTAGGCAGAGAGGTAGGCACAGAGAGAGGGGGAAGCAGGCTCCCTGCTAAGTAGAAAGCCAGATGCAGGGCTCCATCCCAGGACCCTGGGATCATGACCTGGGCTGAAGGCAGAGGCTTAACCCACTGAGCCACCCAAGTGCCCCAAGTTTGTTCCCTTTGACCACTGTCCCCCATTTCACCTATCCCCCATTCCCTGCCTCTAGAAAGCTCCAGTCTGTTCTCTGTATTTATCAGTTAGGTTTTGTTGTTTTCGATTCCACACATAAGTGAAGTCATACAATATTTGTCTTTCTGTCTAATTTCACTTAACATAATGTTCTAATGGTCCACCCATGTTGCTGTAAATGGCAAGATCTCCTTCTTTTATGGCTTAATAAGACTAGTATATTAATATGTATATTAAAATTAAAATTTATTTAATTTTATATATTTATAATATTTATATATTTTCTTTATCCACTCATCCATCAATAGACATTTGGTTTGTTTCCATGTCTTGACAATTGTTTTTATTTTTTAAGATTTATTTATTTATTTTAGAGAGAGATAAAGAGTACATTCGGGGGAGGGACAGAGGGAGAGAAAGAATCCTAAACTGACTCCCCACTGAGCATGGAGCCTGACACAGGGCTTGATCCCACAATCCTGAGATCACAATCTGAGCCAAAATCAAGAGTTGAGCACTTGATTGACCAACTGAGCAACCCAGGTAACCCCCGCCTACATCTTGGCTATTGTGAATGATGTTGCAAAAAATATGGAGGCACATATTTCTTCTGGAGTTAATGTTTTTGTTTTCTTCAGAAAAAAATCAGAAATGGAATTGCTGGATCATATGGTAGTTCTATTTTTAATTCTTTGAGGAGATTCCATACTGTTTTTCATGTGGCTGCACCAATTTACATTCCCACAAACAGTGCACAAAGGTTATTTGTTGTTACTTTGTGTCTTTTTTACAAGGGTCAGTCTAACATGTCTGAGGTGTGATAGCTCCTTGTGGTTCTGATTTGCATCTTCCTGATGTCTAGTGATGTGGGGTACTTACTCATGTACTTGTGGGCCATTTCTGTTGTCTTCTTTGGAAAAATATCAATTTAGATCTTTTGCCATTGTTAATTGTATTGTTTTTGGTTTGGGGTTTTGTTTTGTTTCTTTCTGTTGAGTTCTATGAGTTCTTTATGTATTTTTATACTAATCACTACCAGGTATATGATTTGTAAATATTATCTCCATTTAGTATGTTACCTTTTCAATTTGTTGGTGGTTTCCTTTGATGTGCAGAGACTTTTTAGTTTAACATCATCCCACTTGTTTATTTTTGCTTTTGTTGCTTTTGCTTTTGGTGTCAAATCCAGAAAAATTATCACCAAGACCGATGTAAAGGAGCTTACCATCTATGTTTTCTTTTGTAGTCTTGTGGTTGTAGGTCTCATGTTCAAGTCTTTAAGCCAGTTTGAGTTAACTGCTGTGTGTGGTGTAAGATACAGGTCCAGTTTCATTCTTTTGCATGTAGGTGTCCAGTTTTCCCAACACCACTTACTATATATGTTTGGCTTCTGTATCACAGATGAATTGACCATAGATGCATGGGTTTATTTCTGGGCTCCCTATTTTGTTCCATTGATCTATATGACTGTTTAGTTTTTGTTTTTGTTTTTGTTGTTTTTGTTTTTGTTTCTCAAGGTTGCTTTGGCTAATTGGGGTCCTTTGTGATTTCAAACAAATTTTAGGATTGTTTGTTCTAGTTCTGTGACACTGACACTGGAAATTTGATAGGGATTGCATAGAAACTGCAGATTGTTTTGTGTAGTATGGACATTTTCACAATATTAATTCTTCCAATCTATGAGCATAAATTTCTTTCCATTTATTTGTATCTTCTTCAATCTCTTCCACCAATGTCTTGCATAGGTTTCAGTGAACAGACCATTCACCTCCTTGGATAAATTTATTCTTAGAAATTTTATTCTTTCTGATGCAATTATTAATGGGATTTTTAAAATTTCTGTTTATGATAATTTGATATTAATATATAAAAATGCAACATATTTTTACATAGTGACTATGTATTCTGAAACTTTACTGTATTTGTTTATTAGTTCTAACAGTTTTGTTTTTTTTTTCCGTGAAATCCTTAGGGTTTTCTATATATATACACCAGGTCATCTGCAAATAGTCACAGATTTACTTCCTCTTTTCTGATTTAGATGCCTTGATTTATTTTTCTTGCCTAATTCTCTGACTAGGACTTGTAATACTATGTTGAATAAAATTGGTGAGGGTGGACATCCTTTGTTGTTTGTGATCTTAGAGGAAAAGCTTTTAGTTTTTCATCATTGATTATGATTTTAGCTATTGGCTCCAGTTGATTTCTTTTGCAAAGAAATTACCCACTACTAAATTTACTAGATATCTGGCATATCTTTATGCAGAGTGGCTTGTGACGTTCTTGTTATTTATGCACAGCCAATCTTGTTCCATTCACTAAGCATTATTCTTCAGCTTGGGTTCTATCAGCCCAAAGGAAGAATCTTTATTTTTTAGTTTGTCAATGCAAAACAAGTACTTTTTCTAAGTCGCTGTATGTGATGATGCAGCAGCTCATCCTTGGGGTCATTTTATTTTCAGTTAACTTGTCTAAAGTTTCCATTAAAGCTAGGAAGTTCATATAATATCAGTCTGAGAGATTTACTTTACTTAAAAGTCTTCAGGACTAGATGATAATATTGATGTACATTTAAAAAATTCAGAATAGGGAGAGGAGTCAAGATGGTGGAGAAGTAGCAGGCTGAGACTACTTCAGCTAGCAGGAGATCTGCTATATAGCTTATCTAAAGATTGCAAACACGTAAAAGTCCATCAGCAGATCAAAGAGAAGAAGGACAGCAATTCTAGAAACAGAAAAACAACTTTCTGAAAGGTAGGACTGGCAGAGAAGTGAATCCAAAGCGACAGGAAGATAGACCCCGGGGGGAGGGGCTGGCTCCCCCGGAGCAACGGAGCACAAAATCAGGACATTTAAAAGTCTGTTTCACTGAGGGACATCGCTCCAGAGGCTAAACCAGGGCAAAGCCCACGCGGGGTCAGCATGGCCTGAGGTCCCACAGGGTAACAGAAGTATCGGGGTGTCTGAGTGTCACAGAGCTTGCGGGTATTGGAACAGGAAGCAAGCTACAGAGACAGAGCTGACAGTAAGCTCACAGCTTGGGGTTACCTTGAACCAGTCGCAGGCTTGGTGAGCTCAGAGTGCAGCCGGAGGTCAGGAAGATGGGAGTTACTGGGCGCTGTTCTCTGAGGGCGCACTGAGGAGTGGGGCCCCGGGCTCTCGGCTCCTGCTGGCAGGAGACCAGGAGGCCGCCATTTGTATTCCCATCCTCCAGAACTCTACGGAAAGCACTCAGGGAACAAAAGCTCCTGAAAGCAAACCTGAGCGGATTACTCAGCCCAGCCCCTGGTAGGGCAGTGCAATTCTGCCTGGGACAAAGACACTTGAAAATCACTACAACAGGCCCCTCCCCCAGAAGATCAACAAGAAATTCAGCCAAGACCAAGTTCACATACCAAGGAGTGCAGTTTCAATACCAAGGAGAGCAGCAGAATTCCAGAGGAGGAGAAAGCAAAGCATGGAACTCATACCTTTCTCCCTGTGATTTTTAAGTCTTGCAGTTAATTTAATTTTTTTTCTTTTTCATTTTTTTCTCTTCTTCTACTAAAATTTTTTTAACTTTTAAACCTTTCTTTTTTAAAGTTTTTTAACTAGTTTATCTAATATATATTTTTTCTTTTTATACTTTTCTTTATTCGTTGTCTTTTTTTAATTCTTTGCTTTTTTTTTTTTTTCTTTCTTTCTTTCTTTCTTTCTGAACCTCTTTTTATCCCCTTTCTCCCCCTCCCGATTTGGGATCTCTTCTGATTTGGTTAAAGCATATTTCCTGGGGTTGTTGCCACCCTTTTAGTATGTTACTTGCTCCTTCATATACTCTTATCTGGACAAACTGACAAGACTGAAAAATTCAACACACACACAAAAAAAAGAACAAGAGGCAGTACCGAAGGCTAGGGACCTAATCAATACAGACATTGGTAATATGTCAGATCTAGAGTTGAAAATGACAATTCTCAAGGTTCTAGCCAGGCTCAAAAAAGGCATGGAAGATATTAGAGAAACCTTCTCAGGAGATATAAAAGCCCTTTCTGGAGAAATAAAAGAACTAAAATGTAACCAAGTTGAAATAAAAAAAGCTATTAATGAGGTGCAATCAAAAATGGAGGCTCTCACTGCTAGGATAAATGAGGCAAAAGAAAGAATTAGTGATATAGAAGACCAAATGACAGAGAATAAAGAAGCTGAGCAAAAGAGGGACAAACAGCTACTGGACCACGAGGGGAGAATTCGATA
>NC_081561.1:34111731-34156353 GCF_022355385.1 Mustela nigripes | reverse complement strand
TCAGAGAATAAAGAAGCTGAGCAAAAGAGGGACAAACAGCTACTGGACCACGAGGGGAGAATTCGAGAGATAAGTGACACCATAAGATGAAACAACATTAGAATAATTGGAATTCCAGAAGAAGAAGAAAGAGAGATGGGAGCAGAAGGTATACTAGAGAGAATTATTGGGGAGAATTTCCCCAATATGGCAAAGGGAACGAGCATCAAAATTCAGGAGGTGCAGAGAATGTCCCACAAAATCAATAAGAATAGGTCCACACCCCGTCACCTAATAGTAAAATTTACAAATCTCAGTGACAAAGAGAAAATCCTGAAAAGAGCCCGGGAAAAGAAGTCTGTAACATATAATGGTAAATTATTACATTGGCAGCTGACTTATCCACAGAGACCTGGCAGGCCAGAAAGAGCTGGCATGATATATTCAGAGCACTAAATGAGAAAAACATGCAGCCAAGAATACTATATCCAGCTAGGCTATCATTGAAAATAGAAGGAGAGATTAAAAGCTTCCAGGACAAACAAAAACTGAAAGAATTTGCAAACACCAAACCAGCTCTCCAGGAAATATGGAAAGGGGTCCTGTAAGCAAAGAGAGAGCCTATAAGTGGTAGACCAGAAAGGAACAGAGATAATATGCAGTAACAGTCACCTTACAGGCAATACAATGGCATTAAATTCATATCTCTCAATAGTTACCCTGAATGTTAACTGGCTAAATGCCCCAGTCAAAAGACACAAGGTATCAGAATGGATAAAAAAACAAAAGCCATCTATATTTTGCCTCTAAGAAACTCATTTTAAGCGTGAAGACACCTCGAGATTTAAAGTGAGGGGGTGGAAAACAATTTACCATGCTAATGGACATCAGAAGAACGCAGGAGTGGCAATCCTTATATCAGACCAATTAGATTTTAAGCCAAAGACTATAATAAGAGATGAGGAAGGACACTATATCATACTCAAAGGGTCTGTCCAACAAGAAGATCTAACAATTTTAAATATCTATGCCCCCAAGGTGGGAGCAGCCAACTATATAAAGCAATTAATAACAAAATCAAAGAAACACATCAACAATAATACAATAATACTAGGGGACTTTAAAACTCCCCTCACTGAAATGGACAGATCATCCAAGCAAAAGATCAACAAGGAAATAAAGGCCTTAAATGACACACTGGACCAGATGGACATCACAGATATATTCAGAACATTTCATCCCCAAGCAACAGAATACACATTCTTCTCTAGTGCACTTGGAACATTCTCCAGAATAGATCACATCCTCGGTCCTAAATGAGGACTCAACCAGTATCAAAAGATTTGGATCATTCCCTGCATGTTTTCAGACCACAATGCTCTGAAGCTAGAACTCAACCACAAGAGGAAGCTTGGAAAGAACCCAAATACCTGGAGACTAAACAGCATCCTTCAAAAGAATGAATGGGTCAACCAGGAAATTAAAGAAGAATTGAAAAAATTTATGGAAACAAAGGATGATGAAAACGCAACAGTTCAAAATTTGTGGGACACAGCAAAGGCAGTCCTGAGAGGAAAATATATAGCGGTATGAGCCTTTCTCAAGAAACAAGAAAGGTCTCAGGTACACAACCTAACCCTACACCTAAAGGAGCAGGAGAAAGAACAAGAAAGAAACCCTAAACCCAGCAGGAGAAGAGAAATCATAAAGATCAGAGCAGAAATCAATGAAATAAAAACCAAAAAACAACAGGACATATCAACGAAACTAGGAGCTGGTTCTTTGAAAGAATTAATAAAATTAATAAACCCCTGGCCAGTCTTATCAAAAAGAAAAGAGAAAGGACTGAAATAAATAAAATCATGAATGAATGAGGAGAGATCACAAATAACACCAAAGAAATACAAACACTTATAAGAACATACTATGAGCAACTCTACACCAACAAATTCAACAATCTGGAAGAAATGGATACATTCCGAGAAACATATAAACTACCACAACTGAACCAGGAAGAAATAGGAAGCCTGAACTGACCCATAACCAGTGAGGAGATTGAAACAATCATCAAAAATCTCCAAACAAACAAAAGCCCAGGGCCAGACAGCTTTCCGGGGAAATTCTACCAAACATTTAAAGAAGAACTAATTCCTATTCTCCTGAAACTGTTCCAAAAATAGAAATGGAAGGAAAACTTACAAACTCATTTTATGAGGCCAGCATCACCTTGATCCCAAAACCAGGCAAGGATCCCATCAAAAAAGAGAGCTATAGACCAATATCCTTGATGAACACAGATGTGAAAATTCTCACAAAATACTAGCCAATAGGATTCAATAGTACATTAGAAGGATTATTCACCACGACCAAGTGCGATTTATTCCAGGGCTGCAAGGTTGGTTCAACATTCACAAATCAATCAATGTGATACAACACATCAATAAAAGAAAAAACAAGAACCATATGATATTCTCAATAGATGCTGAAAAAGCATTTGACAAAATACAGTATCCCTTCCTGATCAAAACTCTTCAAAGTGTAGGGATAGAGGGCACATACCTAAATATTATCAAAGCCATCTATGAAAAACCCACTGCAAATATCATTCTCAATGGAGAAAAACTGAAAGCTTTTCCGCTAAGGTCAGGAACACGTCAGGGATATCCATTATCACCACTGCTATTCAACATAGTACTAGAAGTCCTAGCCTCAGCAATCAGACAACAAAAGGAAATTAAAGGCATCCAAATCGGCAAAAAAGAAGTCAAACTATCACTCTTTGCAGATGATATGACACTATATGTAGAAAACCCAAAAGACTCCACTCCAAAACTGCTAGAACTTGTACAGGAATTCAGTAAAGTGTCAGGATATAAAATCAATGCACAGAAATCAGTTGCATTTCTCTACACCAACAACAAGACAGAAGAAAGAGAAATTAAGGAGTCAATCCCATTTACAATTGCACCCAAAATCATAGGATACCTAGGAATAAACCTAACCAAAGAGGCACAGACTCTATTCTCAGAAAACTATAAAGTACCCATGAAATAAATTGAGGAAGACACAAAGAAATGGAAAAAATTCCATGCTCCTGGATTGGAAGAATAAATATTGTGAAAATGTCTATGCTACTTAAAGCAATCTACACATTTATGCAATTCATATCAAAGTACCATCCATTTTTTTCAAAGAAATGGAACAAATAATCCTAAAATTTATAAGGAACCAGAAAAGACCTCGAATAGCCAAAGGAATATTGAAAAAGAAAGCCAAAGTTGGTGGCATCACAATTCCGGACTTCAAGCTCTATTACAAAGCTGTCATCATCAAGACAGCATGGTACTGGCACAAAAACAGATACATAGATCAGTGGAACAGAATAGAAAGCCCAGAAATAAACCCTCCACTCTATGGTCAACTAATCTTCAACAAAGCAGGAAAGAATGTTCAATGGAAAAAGGACAGTCTCTTCAATAAATGGTGTTGAGAAAATTGGACAGCCACATGCAGAAAAATGAAATTGGACCATTTCCTTGCACCACACACAAAAATAGACTCCAAATGGATGCAGGACCTCAATGTGAGAAAGACTCCATCAAAATGCTTGAGGAGAACACAGGCAGCAACCTCTTTGACCTCAACCACAGCAACATCTTCTTAGGAACATCACCAAAGGCAAGGGAAGCAAGGGCAAAAATGAACTTTGGGATTTCATCAAGATCAAAAGCTTTTGCACAGCAAAGGAAACAGTTAACAAAACCAAAAGACAACTGACAGAATGGGAGAAGATAATTGCAAACGACATATCAGATAAAGGACTAGTGCCCCAAATCTATAAAGAACTTAGCAAACTCAACACCCAAAGAACAAATAATCCAATAAAGAAATGAGAAGAGGAAATGAACAGTCATTTCTGCAAAGAAGACATCCAGATGGCCAACAGACACATGAAAAAGTGCTCCATCTCACTCGGCATCAGGGAAATACAAATCAAAACCACAATGAGACATCACCACACACCAGTCAGAATGGCTAAAATTAACAAGTCAGGAAATGACTTTCATCAAAATGGATGAAAGACCTAAATGTGACAAGAATGTATCAAAATCCCAGAGGAGACCATAGGCAACAACTCTTGTGACCTCGGCCACAACAACTTCTTCCTAGACACGTCTCCAGAGGCAAGGAAAACAAAAGCAAAAATGAACTATTGAGACTTCATCAAAATAAAATCTTCTGCATAGCAAAAGAAAACTAAAAGGCAACCTAAAGACTGGGAGAAGATATTTGCAAATGTCTTATCAGATAAAGGGTTAGTATCCAAAATCTGTAAAGAACTTATCAAACTCAACCCAAAAAACAAAAAATCTAGACAAGAAATGGACATTTCTCCAAAGAAGACATACAAATGGCCAACAGACCCATGAAATAATGCTCATCATCACTCAGCACCAGGGAAATAAAAAAATAAATAAATAAAATAAAGCCACAGTGAGATACAACTCACATCAATCACAATGGCTAAAATTAGCAAGTCAGGAAACAACAGATGTTGGCAAGAAGTAGAAAATGGTGAGCAGGAACCCTCCCGCACTGTTGGTGAGAATGCAAGCGGGTGCAGCCAGTATGTAAAACAGTATGGAGGTTCCTCAAAAAGTTAAAAATAGAGCTAACATGTGATCCAGCAATTGCATTTATCCAAGGGAGACAAACATAGTGATCCAATAGGACACACACACCCCCCCAAAGTTTATAGCAGCCATGTCCGCAATAACCAAACTATGGAAAGAATCCACGTGTCCATCAACAGATGAATGGATATATACACATAGTGGAATATTACTCAGCCATCAAAAGGAATGAAATCTTGTCACTTGCAACAACATGGATGAAACTGGAGGCTATTACACTAAGTGAAAGAAGTTAGAGAAATACAAATATCATATGATTTCACTCATATGTGGAATTTAAGAAACAATACAGATGAACATAGGGGAAGTGTAGGAAAGATAAAATAAGACAAAAACAGAGAGGGAGGCAAATCATAAGATACTCTTAACTCTAGGAAACAAACTAAGGGTTGCTGGAGGGGAGAAGAGTGGGGGGATGGAGTAACGGGTGATGGGTGATGCTCATTAAGGAGGGCATTGATGGAATGAGTACTGGGTGTTATATGCAACTGATGAATCACTAAATTCTACCTCTGAAAAGAGCAATGCAGTATATGTTAATTAAATTGAATTTAAATTTTAAAAAAAGCGCCTGAGTGGCTCAGTGGGTTAAGCCTCTGCCTTCAGCTCAGGTCATGATCTCAGGGTCCTGGGATCAGGTCCCACATTGGACTCTCTCCGCAAGTGGAGAGCCTGCTCCCCCCTTCTCTCTGCCTACTTGTGATTTCTCTCTCTGTGTGTCAAATAAATAAAATCTTTAAAAAAAAATTTTAGATTTATCATTATATGATTCAACTTGAATAGTTATATAATATGCTAGCTAATCTGAGATATATTATGGGGGCGAAAGAGTAAAAAAACAAATTGAAATTGTAAAATAGAATATGTATATGCACTATCTAATTCATCCATATTCCAAAGGATATTTATCAGTTAAATATCAAGATTGATGTTGTCATCACCTATTATTATAGTAGCAAGAAGGAAACAAAAGTATCTCATGCAAAGAAAAAAAAATATATGAAATACTAGTGTAGAAATAAAATCTTTGTAGCATTTGAGGAAAATCTCACTAAGGCAAGAATCTTTTAAAGGAAATAATATTAAATCAAGTCATCTGCAAAGAATTTAAGAATTGTTTTCAAACATCTATTTTGTCTTAGAAAACAGCTATAAAACAAAGATAAACGGCTCTTCCAGCAGGGCCTTCCAGACCTCCAGCCTAGTATAGATACTCTGCAAAGTTAAACACACCCAGAGGTCACAGCCTTCTTTCCTCCCTCCCAAGGAAAGAAACAGAAGAAACATGTCTCTTTTTCATTTTCATCCAAGTCTTAATCAGGCAGGCTTTAAAAAAAAAAAAAAAAAAGATTTATTTATTTATTTGAGAGAGAGAATAGTGTGTGTGTGTGTGTGTGTGTGTGTGCATGAGCAAAAGGAGGGACAGAAGGAGAGGGAGAGGGGAAGCTGACTCCCCACTGAGCAGGGATCTCAACCCGAGATCATGACCTGAGTGGAAACCAAGAGTGGGATACTTAATGGATTGAGCCACCCAGGCGCCACTCATTCCAAATGTTTTATCTAGTATTAGTTTTCTTATTATTTTTACTAATTGAGTCAATGAAATACTAACAGAGCATCTATTCTAGAAAGAGTACAGTGCCAACTCCAAAAGAAAAGAGAAGAAAAAATACAAGTTCTGCTTTACTTTGAATTTCTGGGGATAGAGAAGATCCACATACAAAAAATATGGACACCACGAATATATGAATATCAACTGAGCTATAAAGATATTAGGATCAAACACTAGAGCCATTAAACAGTGAAGGGTTAAAGTCTAGATTTTGAATCCAGGCTATATCATGTTCCTACTTTGTGCTTTTAACAGGTTATTTAGTCTCAAGTGCCTTATTTTCAAAATGGGGTTAGTGACATCTATTTCAAAAAGTAGCTTTAAGAATTAAATTGGAACACGTAATATGAATATCACATTACCTAAAACAGAGTACTTACTAAACAAAATAATTATCTTAATGAAGGCTCTTTTTGATGGTAAGTTTTAAAAAACCTCACTATATTAAGTGATATCTCAAGGAAATTAAAAAAGGAAATTTCAAAGGAAATTAAAAACATAAGTTCATTAGGGAAGCAAAAAGGAAAGAAACAAAGAATTAAGCCACTGGAAATTAAGCAGCTATTTTTTTTTTTAAGATATAATTTTAGGAGTGCCTGCATGGCTCAGTCCATTAAGCAACTGTTTTCAGCTCAGGTCCTGATTCTGGGGTCCTGGGATGAGCCCCACATTGGGCTCCCTGGGAGCTCAGCCGGGAGCCTGCTACTCCGTCTGCCGCTGCCTGTTGTTCCCCCTGCTTGTACTCTCCCTCTTTCTCTCTGTCAAATAAATAAAAATAAATCTTTTTTGAAAAGACTTATTTTAGGTAGAGAGAGAGAGCAGGGGGTAGGCGCAGAAAAGAGAGTCTTAAGCAGACTGGGCACTGAGCACAGAGCTGAAGCGGGGCTCCACGCTGGGCTCCACACGAGCCTCCATCTCTCAACCCTGAGATCCCGACCTGAGCCAAAAACAGAAGTCTGCCAATCACCCAACCGCACCACTCAGGCACCCCTACGTAGTTATTCTTCAAAGCATTTCTCTTACTTTCCCTCTTCCTCTCTAGTCATATAGACACAATATATACAAACACACTCAGAGCCTGAGAGATCTCTTAGCCACCACGAAGAACCAGTTTATACATTATTTGTTTTATAAAGTGTTCACAAATGCCCCAGAGTAGAATGAATCACTTTTCTCTATTCCGCTCCATACTACAGGATCTGCATTCCCATAGATACTTACATAGACACATACTAGTACAAGCTGTGTGCAGGTCTGTTCTCTCTGAGAGTGATCAGAGTGAAAACCTCAGGACCTGTGATTACAGAGATCTCTCAGAGCCAGTCAGATCTTCTCTACAAATGCATTTCACACTGTTGCCTTTTCCATTTCTTAAAGTGCAAAATTCTTCCTTTCTGGTTTTTGTGGACCAGGAATTCTGGAAGAGGTTCTGACTCAGAGTTTTTCATGTGCTTGTAGTCAAAGGTTTGCTGTGGCTGGAGCAGGTGACTGACCAGTATCTACTTTTTAAACATAGTATCAGAGCTTCTCCATGTGGGGCAGTTTAGGCTCCCCTGATGGGTGGTTTCTCCATCACTTACAGGAATTGCTTACAGGACAGTTTGGGGCCCCAGTGTTCTTGCTGCTTAACAAACTACCCCCAAATTTGGTGATTGAAAACAAACAAACAAACAAAATCATTCATTTTCTTAATGATTTCAAATCTGAAATTTGAGCAGGACTAAGCACAGCACCAGCTCAAGTCACCCAACTGTGGACTGGAGAATTCACTTTTTAGATGGCTTGAGAGGTTGGCCCTGGCTATAGACAAACAAGTCCTATAACTATGGAACAGGGGAACCCTGTGGGCCTTCTCATCGGTCTCTTGGGCTTCCTCACAATGTGGTGTCTGGATTCCAAGAGTGTCCCAAACAAGGAAATTTTATGACAATCTGACAAATACTGAGACAATAGATTTTAAAATCTTGCTTCAGAAATCACAGAGCATCATCAATGCAACAGTGAATAAGCAAGACACAAACATACCAAAATTTAGAGAAAGGAATTTGGTTCTGCCTCTTGATGAGAGAGTGGCATAAGATTCTGAAAGAACATATGGAATGGAGAATTTTGTTGAGGATGTCTTTGGAAAATGCAATCCTCCATAGTATATCCCTAAGAGTATGGTAAATCTTATCTGGAATTATCTAGGCTTGATATTTTTCAAAGGCCAGAATTTTTCACCTTTTATATAAAATCCCTCCCTAGATCTGAGTAAGCAACAACAACAAAAAATAATAGTATTTTTCCAGTGCATAACCAGCCATTCTAAGTAAATAAACATTACAAAGAGATTTATGTCTCTGTAGATCATGTTTTTACTCCAAATGAGTTTGTGACAAATTTAAAAATATATATATTTTTTCAAAGCTCTTTGGGTTTCAAATTTGTCAATAAGCTATTACATAATAAATTACAATGTTTAAGAAAAGATTCGTGTCTTGAGAAGTTCTCATGGATATTTATCTTTTAAAACTGTATTCACTTTTTAAATTATTTTTAGGTCACCCATTTTTCAAGGAGTAGCACCAGTTTTTAGTTTTTATATCTTGTCATGAGCTGAAAGCAGAACAGTAATTTAACATCTCAAGATTACCAAGACTTGTAGGGAAAATTTTTTCCAAAATTATGGTGACAATATCTATGAAAAGTCTCCTCTATCCAGAAATAATAAAGAGGAGGAAGAAAAAACAGTGGTATTAGAGAAAAGTGAGGCTTTTCCACCAGCATCAATTCATTATGTCTTTTTGTCAACACATATTTTAGAGGAATCTCGAGAACCATTTGTTTTTGGCAGGCCCGAGAGATCAGGGTTCCTATATATATTTTTTTAAATTAAATTTATTTATTTTCAGCATAACAGTATTCAGTATTTTTGCACCACACCCAGTGCTCCATGCAATCTGTGCCCTCTATAATACCCACCACCTGGTACCCCAACCTCCCACCCCCCCACCACTTCATTCCCCTCAGATTGTTTTTTTAACATCTTTAAATGTTTACTACAAACATTTATTGAGAATTTAATAATAGTTAAATATTCAGATAAAATTTCAGATTTCTTCTAAAGCTCAAGGCTTATTGGAATCTTCATCCATAAAGCTTAAACTAAACATTGACTTTAATACCCAAACTTCTAGCATCTGGCCAAAGTGTGTATTTTCTCACATTTTTAAGCAGTTTGAATGTAAAACTGTATTCCTTTGTTTAGAAGAATTCTCTTGATGACAAAAGGAAGAAAAGAATGAGTTAAATGTTACTTGATCTTTAATAATTTTCATTTTAGAGGAAACACAGTGTTATAGTACCTACTTTACACTATTGTATGTTTTTTAAATCAACTTTCCTTTAGATAATTAAAAAGATGATCATCTTAAGGCTTTAATTTAAAAGCCTGAAATCATTTGACAAAGTTAATTCAGCCTCACTTTATTCATGAGACAACCAAAGCAGAAAACAGCCAGCTGATTTGCCCAAGCAAGTTTCTATTATTATTATAGAAATTTTCTTTTTTTCTCTCAATAAACTCATTTAAAATAAACTAAATGAGCCTTTTCACTATAAAGGTAGCAGAAGCTTTGTGTTTGACTTCCACACATTTTCACAAATCAAAAAGAAGGGAATTCCTTTTAATTTTTTTCTTCAACGAAACCTTTCTTAACATCTTTTTTAATCAAATAATTATTTTTAATCAAATAATTATTAATAATATGCATATCACTGACAAGTGATTTCTCAGGTGATACTATTCACTCTGTTTAGGAACAACATTAAATTAAGAAAAAAGCAACTGAAAAAAAAGCAGCTAGATAAAATATTCAGTATTTGAATTTGAACTGTATCAACAAAATAGCACATACAAAGTTTTTAGGATTTTTTTTTTCCAAAATGAGTCTAAAGGGTTTGTGCAATTTGGATCTGATATATAATTCATCAAAGTATGAATAATAAACTGAATTATAGCTTTTACTTTTTTTAAATGTAATTGAGAAAACTCTTAATCATCATCGCATTTAACACCCTTAATTAATGTTTTTGTGGTGAACTCTACTTGATTTTCATTTTGACAAATTAGCTAATGTACCTGCATGCAAAATTTATAATAATCCATTTAGTTCCCAGCACTTGCTCCAAAAAGTCTTCTGCACTATTTTCCTACAAAATATGGACTATAAGTCATGTTTGCACTTCCCTAAACTTCATTTCCTCCTTTTCCCCACTACTTCATTTCTCAGAAAGAGCAAATAAAATAAAGTAAAATAAAACTGATGTGACACTTTTAATATTAACCTCAGCTATGTCTGCAAGAATATATACTGATGTGATTTTGTTTTGAGGTTTTCTTTTTTCCTTTCGGAATGTGGAACATTTGTTCATGCCTCAATTTTATCCAGACTTAAACTTAAACACCCCTTTCTATTTTATATGTCTTATAGGACCCACAGAGTCTGAGAATGTGACAGAGGAGCCCTTTCATGTCTGGGAATGTGACAGGGAATGTATTATATCTATTTTTAAAACTTTGAAATTCTTGTAGTAGCTGAAACCTGGAAACTAAACTTGAATTATCTCATTGTTGGACCTCACCTAACACCCAGTTACCCTTTCCCTCATGTTGTATACTTGGAGATGGTTCCTGCCATTTATGTGTTTCCTGCAATATCGTCATAGGCCACCATGACCTCCACATCCATTCTCCAACCGCTCTCTACCACAACACTCCGACTAAATGATAACCTAGTGGCTGGAAAGTCTTAGGGTAGCTTTCTGAAGGCCATATTCAATTTTGTTCTGTAAAGTAACTGAATGGTATCTTTGTGAGTTTGAGTCATTAAATAACATACATGGGACTGAGGACTAGCAACACCCCATAGGGCAGACAAACTGAGAGACTGGAGCTTCACACTCAGGGAGACAATTCGAGTTGTTGTTCCCCTAAATGACACTGATACATGAATTGGTCAACTGAATATGTTATAACCACTCCACTTCCAGATGTATTCCCAAAGGGCTCTTCATCAGAGAGTCAGTTTAAGTGACTATATGTTTCCTGAATACTTCCCAAACAAAAGGCTCTGTGTTTCTTAACTGTCCTCTGCAAGGCTCTGTGATAGGCAATAGGAAGATAGAAAGAGATGCCGTGCATTCTCCTTCCTTGAAGGGCCCACTGTTTAATAGGGAAGACAGACACTGCTATGAGAAAAGGGTTGCACTAGAAATATAGCCAGAAAGATCTGGGAGCCCAGGAAAGGGACACCAGCCCAGCCTGAAGATGGAAGTAAATACTTCCAGGAGAGAAATACCTGGTGGATGGCAATGGGTGGATGACAAAAGGCAGAGAGGGCTAAGAGGAGGTGCCTTTAGGCAAGGGAACAACACGGATGAAGGCTTTCAACAAAGCATAGTACTTAAAGAAACCACAAATTGTGTGGTGTTCTGAGATCATATAAGAAGGTATGAGATGAGATAAAGCCAGGAGGAAAATATCATGGAATCATGTCATGAAGGGTTTTATATCGCCCGTCCACAGGATGCGGATTGTATGTACAGGCAATGAGGAGCTATGGAATCACTGATGATGTCATTAGGAGACAGGAGAGATTCCCAGTCAAAAAAAAAAAAAAAAATTAAAGGTCCATGTACCTATTCTATGTTTTAGCCCTAGTCTTATACTGAGTTTGTTTTTGTTTTTGTTTTGTGTTGTGTTGTTTTTTGCCCATTCATCAAAATTATACTAATATTTGAACCAGGGATCATTGCAATGATAATTTTCTAACCTCTAAATGAGATTCAACTTATACGTCCACTCCCCTCTGATTATCACTGATTAAATTTGACAATGCCCATGCCTTCTTTTCTGCCTTTCATTTGTATTATTTTTCCTTTTTGTTTCTATAACCAATGTTGCTTAGCATTACCACAGTGCCTTCTAGTTTCAGAATTTTTTCACAAAGAGAAAAAATTAGACATGTTCAGTGGTTGTGAAGGGAGGGAGTCTGGGAGTTCGTTGTTGACAAAGCTTGGAAATGAGAAAGAAATAAAGAAAGGAAATAGAACAGCTAAGGAAATTACTGTGAAACCAAGAGGGGAGGGAGGGAGGGAAAGGGGTCTTCTCAATAGGCAATATTTCTCACTGTCTTTCTTTCTTTTGAGAAGCCTTCAGAAATAGAACGATTCAGTTCCTATATCCTTGATATTCCATAAATATCCATAATTATATTAACAATGAAAACATAATGGAATGCACTGGACCAGGGCTAAGGCCTCCCAGGCTCAACACCCTACAAATCATTTAACAAAATATAAATGCAGAGCAGTCATGCAGCCAGGTCACCAGGTAAGTAACTTCCATCACTACCTTCTCATACTTTTTGACACATTTAAGCCTAAAATGTAAATATCCTTTCATCCAAAGAATTTTTAGAAATGCTATATTTCAAGAAGAGTGAAAGGAAAACCTCTTTGCATTTCAAATACCTTATTTAGGCATTGAGTAGTAAGTGTTTTATTTAGAAAAATGATTAATCATTCTGCAAGACTTATAAAATACTTATGAGAGGAAAAAAAAGACCTTTAAGTTGGAAAATTCCTCTCAAAGGAATTCTGAATGTTGCAAAGAACATACTGGACCAATTCTTTTTTTTTTTTTTTTTTTTAATTCCCTTTGCATCACAGTGTATAACTCACATCTGGGTTGCAAAAGGGAGGCTGAGACTGTTTACAGATCATCATTATCAGAGACAAAAAAAAAAAAAAAAAAGTATCTGTAACGAAGTGGGGCCCAGGGTAACGAAATGGCAAGCAGATCTCCCTGAAGGAAGGCCTTGAGTCGGTCGGTCTCCCATCCAAGCCAAAGAAATGAAGCCAGACCATGAAAGCATTTTTGTGTGGATGCATAGCTCCATCCTGCAGAGGCCTGCCTGGAAGAACACAGGCTTCCTAATTGTGCTTTTCCATCTTTTCTGCCCCCTTCTACTAGTATGCTTCTTGACCAACTTTATGAAGTTAGACAAGATAAATATTTTTCTGTTAACCTCCTTGTGATCTGGAGAAAGTGTGCTACAATCCTTTCACTGAAATGAAGAATTTATAGCTTCCTCCCAGTAGTTCAGGTTTATGTTCTGGGCCTCGAGGCAAGATTTCTGGGACAACTTCACGACACCCACAGCCTGTTCCCCCTACCTATCCTCATCCTGGCCTTCCTTACAATGCATCTCACCTAACAGAAACATAATGGAATAGAAAAAATAAATAACTAAATAAAAAAATTAAAAATAAATAAACATCCTTATTCATCTCTAGTAAAACCTTTTCACTTATTGTTATTTTTATTTTTTTTTACTTTCTTAATTTCTTAAATTAGGAATATATTTTTAGTGCAGTTATAGGGTCACAGCAAAATGTAGCGGAAGGTACAGAGATCTAAAAAAAAAAAAAAAAAAAAAAAAAAGTCCTTCCAATCCCAGGGCCTGGGAAAACCATGGCCAGACTCTGTGGGATACCCTAGATAAATTAAAGCAGACAAGAAGAACAGGGGGTGGGAAGAGGATGTAAAAGAATCCAAAAGCACTGTGCCAAGCAGCTAAGCATCCTGTTCAGTTGCTTTAAGGGCCCTCTTCCTCCTTCTAGACCCACAAGTGGAGGTATTGTGTTAATTTGTCACCTTTCCTTTTGAGCAAATGCTCTCGAGCTCAGCTGCCACAGACAGTAAAATAAATCAAAGTCTAGAATCCTGCCAATTCCCTTCCAGCAGGGAAGGCCCTGCTGCCGAGGATGTCAGGAACAATAGTTGAGGACAACAGCCATGTCAGCTGCAGAGAAGCTGCCTTCACCCCTGGGACTCCAGCCTTGAATGAGGCGACTCTAGGACGCTTATATCCATGATTGCCACAATGGCATGATCCTAGTAACAGTTTTATCGGTCAAGAAGAACTAGACAATGTTTTCCCCTCTGTAAATGTGCTCCCCAGTAAGGAATCAAACAAAGTCTTCTCGGTGACCCTTCTACAAAATATCAAGAGTCCAGGGACAACTGCCCATGCACTAAGTAGCCAATCCAGTAAGAGGCTCAGGCAACAGAAAAGACACCATCATTTGTTCTCCAAATGTAGAGAATGGCAGAATATTATAAAAGGTATCCAGTATTTCTTGGGAAAATAAAGGATTAACAACAACAACAAAAATACTTAAACTCATGATGGGATATTATTTGCTTTTATATCTTCTGATAGATTTTTCTTTTTATTTTATTTCTTTTTTTAAAGATTTTATTTATTTATTTGACAGACAGAGACCACAAGCAGGCAGAGAGGCAGGCAGAGAGAGAGGGGGAAGCAGGCTCCGCTGAGCAGAGATCCTGATGCAGCACTCGATCCCAAGACCCTGGGATCATGACCTGAGCTGAAGGCAGAGGCTTTAACCCACTGAGCCACCCAGGCGCCTCAGATTTTTCTTTTTAATCTAGTGTTTATTCTTCATCCTAGAATTATAAATTCACCTTATTAGTCAAACATTAGATGTTTGAAAGAATTATTCTGGCCAATATTATACTTTTAAAAATTGTATTTTTCTTTCCTTCTCTCTCTTTCTCTCTTGTATTAACTGAGAGCTTGATATTTCTTTTCATATGTAAGATGACTCATATGTAAGAGCCATTTCTATTTCTTTTCCTTTCTGGTCACATTCTTTGTGCATTTTCTTGTTGTTGTTGTTGTTGTTTTCCTGTTTTTTTTTAACTGATTTGTAAGGATGGCTCATATAGCAAGGAAATTAACTAGTTGACTATCTTAAGAATTTAAAATACTATTCTTCTGTCATTTCATCTGTTTTGACTTTTTATGGCATATTTTTCATACACAATCTTTTTTTTTCCCCCAAACCACTCCTCTTTCTAGAGCTATAACAGCATGGAATATTTCCGGATTGTGATTGTATGTTCATATCTGTTTCTTTAAAATGAATCTGAAGGCAGGAACTAAACTCACCTTTACAACCTCAACACAGCTGGTACATATTGGATGCTCAGTAAATATTTCAGTTATCTCACAACAGAGATTTTGTCCATTTTGTTCACTAATGTATACCCAGCACCTAACCAGAACTTGGCTCTAGTCCTCAAAATATATTTGCTGAACAAATAAGTAAATGAGTAACTCAAAATAGCTTTCCAGGAAAAACATTAACTTGTGCATTCTTTTAATATTATAAAATGCAGTGTTATCAACTATAGTCACCATGTTTTACATTAGATCCTTAGACCTTATTTATATTATAGCTATATGTTTGTAGCCTTTTACCAACCTCTCCCTACCTCCCCACCCCACCCTAGCAACCACTTTTTACTCTCTTTTTTTAAAAGTTTGACTTTTTTTTAAAGATTCCATGTATAAGTAATACTGTACAGAATTTGTTTGTCTCATTTCACTTACCATAATACCTTCAAGGTCCATCTATGTTGTAGCAAATGACAGGATAGTTTTCTTATAGCCAAAGAATATTCATATTCATTATATATGTGTTCCCATCTTCTTTACCCATTCATCCATCTATGGACACTTAGGTTGCTTCCATATCTTGACTATTATGAATAATGTTGCAATAAACATGGGAGTGCAGATATCTTTTTGATACTCTGTTTTCATTTCCTTTGGATATATATCCAGATGTGGGCTTGCTGGATCATGTAATAGTTCTATTTTTAATTTTTTGAAGAACTTCTCTACCCTTTTCCCTAGTGACTGAAGCAGTTTACATTCCCACCAACAGGGCACAAAGGTTCTGTTTTCTCCACATCCTTGCCAATGCTTCTTATCTCTTATTTTTTTGATAATAGCCATTGTAACAGATATGAGGTGATATCTCCTTGTGGTTTTGATTTGCATTTTCCTGATGATGTCAAGCACTTTTTCCAAGTATCTATTTGCAGTTTGTATGTGTTCTTTACCACTTCCTCATATCAGGGAGTGTTCTTTAGAAATTTGTCTGCTCAGTTTCTCTGTCCATTTTTTAATTGGATTGTTTGTATGTTTGTTTTCTATTGAGTTGTATGAGTTGTTTATATATTCAAATATTAACCCTTTATCAAATACATGACTTACAAATATCTCCTCCCATCCACAGATTGCCTTTTCATTTTATTGATGGTTTCCTTTGCTGTGCAGAAGCTGTCCTATACAATTTTTTTTTAATTTTATATAATTAAATTGCATAAATTCAAGTGATAAATTGAATTTGTTATTCCCTTCTAAAATAGTTTCTGAATTTTGCATCATACGCAGAAATACTTCCTCATGTTCCAGTTGTTTTTATCATTTTCCAAACATTTAAATTTTGTATATACTGGTAATCTATTTCAGAGTGAGCTACAATTTTATAAGGGATTCAACTTTATATTTTTCCAGATGGCCACCCAGTTATGGCAAAACCACATTTTCTTCACTAACATGAAATGCCACTTTCACTTGATACAAGTATCCATGTGAGTACTCAGTCCAGTTCCATGGGTCTGTCTGTCTTTTCAGAAGAAATCAATGTTATCTTATTCATTTATTTAACTAACTTTTCTGAGTATTTACTATGTACCACACACTGTTCTGCTTTAGGCACTAGAGAAAGAGGAGTGTAAAAATATTTAAAAAATAACAACCATGAGAATGATGATAATAATTAAGATAAAGAAGAACAAGAGGAACAAGAAGATGAAAAAGGAAAGAAAGAGGAGAAAAAGGACAGAATAAGGAAAAAGAAAGGAAGGAAGGGAAATAAGTCCCCTTTCTCATTTGGGTTTGACATTCTGATGAATGGAGACAATTTGAAAAATGAGTTAAAAAAATAACCTTAGACGGTGATAAGTGCTATGAAAGAAAAGCAAAGCAGAAAAGGGGGAGAAGGAATTGGAGGTGTGGCAATTTTAATATATTGATTTGCAAAGTTCTCACTGACAAAGGGGCTGAACAAACACTTAAAAGAGATAAGGGAGTGAATCCTCTGATCTATGAGAGAAAAAAAATCAACAGCATATGATTGCATGTTTGAGTCACTCTAAGTAAATAATGTGGCTGGAGCAGAGTAAGCAAGCAGGGGAGTAGAAAGAAAAGATACAAGCGGATAGAAGACAGTTGGGGACTGGATTGTGTAATGAAATGGGCTTCAGAGGGTTTTGAGCATAGGAATTTTATGATATGCTTTATGCATTAAAACATTATGATGACGGGGTGCCTGGGTGGCTCAGTGGGTTAAAAGCTTCTGCCTTCGGCTCGGGTCATGATCTCAGGGTTCTAAGATCGATCCCCGCATCGGGTTCTCTGCTCTGCGGGGAGCCTGCTTCCTCCTCTCTCTCTCTCTGCCTGCCTCTCTGCCTACTTGTGATCTCTGTCTGTCAAATAAACAAATAAAATCTTTAAAACATTATGATGACAAATGTATTGAGAGTAATTGCATAGGTTTAAGGTATAGAAATGGGGCAACCAGTTAATAGTGAACAATAATAGTAGCTTAGAACTAAATTGTAGACGTGAAGATGGAGAGAAGTGACAACATTATGGATATAGTTTGAAAGTAAAATCAATAGAATTGGCTCTTTAATTGGATGTTGGATGTGAAATAAAGAGAAACCTGAAAGATAAGATTTTTGATCCCAAAACTGAGCAAATGGAATTTCTATTATTAGATTGGGAAGAATATGGAAGAAACGAACTTTGGGAAGTATCAGGATTGCCACAAATTCTTGCACATTCCACATCTGCACCACAGATGGACAAATTAAAATATTAAAAGCTAGAACCAATTACTATTTTGTTACAATGATTATAATATGCATTAGGGCTGTTCACAAACATTCCACTTTTCTATCCAAGTGTCTGGTAGTATTACACTTCCCCATACAATTTAAAATTAGCTGTAGCCAAGTAACTAGCAGTAGCCAATGAAACTAGTTACACAGAACCTCCATCAGTTGGATTCTCCATCAATCTAAACTCCTTAACAGCCACAAGGAACAATGCTCTTCTACTATCCTATGTTGGATATATAACTGGAGCAAGAAATAAACTGTTGGGTTAAACCACCAAAATTATAGGGATACTTGTGAACCATAGAATATTTTAGCAAGTGCTACCCAGCATATTCTTACTGATATAGGTATTAGAACTCAATATGAGATGCAGTCATGATTTATAACATAAACCATAGATACATAGCATTGCTTAGTAGTCAGGTGATGGGTAGCAAAATACCTGTTACTGGCAGCTGGAAGGATGAAGATCAATACTATCTACTAATGATACTTTTGGGAAAAACTGTTTCCTACAATAACTTGGAAGTAAGACTATATATATTAAGACCCTATAGCTTAAGTGAAGGAGATCAGAAAATAATGTCACTATGGTGTGCTAGTTGCTTTTGGCTTCATTTGATAAGGTGTTATGAGAAAGAAATGAGTTCATAAAAAAGTTTGCTAACATGAGGCAGAAGTAAAAGCAAATAAAATGAATAGCTAAATCACAAATAAAAAAGGCTACAAGAGGCTTTGAATTCTCCTTTCTCAACTTATAAAAGAAAAAACTTAAGGATGCCCCAGAATGATAAAGGCGATGAGGCAAATGAGGTAATTAGAACTCATTAAGGAGGGGCACCTGGGTGGCTCAGTGGGTTAAAGCCTCTGCCTTCGGCTCAAGTCATGATCCCAGGGTTATGGGATTGAGCCCTGCATCGGGCTCTCTGCTCAGTGGGGAGCCTGCTTCCTCCTCTCTCTCTGCCTGCCTCTACGCCTACTTGTGATTTCTGTCTGTCAAATAAATAAATAAATAAATCTTTAAAAAAAAAAAAAAGAACTCATTAAGGATAAACTTAGGGATATGACCTTCAAACTCATTGTTAAAGCCTTGATTAGATTAAAGGAACAAGAAGAGTAAAGAACAACTAAAAGTTTAAGGCTTATTTATTCCTTCCAACTGGAAAAGGGGTTTAGGAGGAAGAAGAAAAGACCAAAGCCAAAGATCAGAGGTTCTTGATTAACTGACAGTGGATGCAAGAGAACTTGAGCAAAATGAAATCTGGTACATCTAAAAATGAACGATGTGTGGTTATTGGCACATAAAACTGGATCGAATCAAATAGATATGGTGTTTGCCATATTTCAACCATTATACTACCAAAGAATCCATGTATTTGAACTGAAAAAGGTCAGTGACTGCTCAAGACTTAAAATGATCTTGGGCCTCTGACTATCCATACTTATAAAGCAGATTGATATAACGGTTCAGCATCAATGGCAGGTAAATTTTCCATGATTGTTGCAGTTTAGATCAAAGAGTAATGGAAAAGGAAAAGTATTCTAGAGCAACAGATTTAACACCCAGGGGGAACAGAGGACCAGAGACTCTCCCAGTGAGCAGAATCAGGGACTAATCAAAGAGCAAATATTATTGTTCAAGGTAGGCCTAGCTAGATTTCAGAATTGCTATGGACCTATACCTGCTTTGTGTCTCCTACTCTTCCCTCTTTCTAAATGGAAATGTTTATTTTGTGGGAAGGAAAGAAAAGAAATATTTATTTTGGTAGTCCTACCTCTCCCACCATTGTATAATGGGTGTGTGAGTGACTGATAATTTGTTTGTTACATTCATACGTCTTCAGACTAAGAGGAACGATATCCAGAACCAGTAAAAAGAATAAAATACATCATTCAGAGATTCTGGAAATGGGGATAAATGCAATTTCTGGATGGACCTTTTGGGTAAAAGGTAGCCAAACATTTGGGGACAAAAAAAGTAAGTGATGACAGTTTTAGGGTTTCTCACTTTATCTAATAAAAACTTACTGGAAGTCAAAGAAGTCACTTGCAAGTAAAATCTCTAAGAGTATGGGATTCCACATTGATGCAAAGATCATCAACAAAATATTAGTAAACCAAATCCAATGATACATTAAAAAACCATTCGGGTACACCAGGGTGGCTCAGTCGTTAAGCATCTGACATCCGGTCAGGGCATGATCCCAGGGTCCTGGGTTCAAGCCCCACATAGGGCTCCCTGCTTAGCTGGAAGCCTGCTTCTCCCTCTCCCAGTCCCCCTGCTTATGTTCCCTCTCTCACTCTGTCTCCCTCTGTCAAATAAAATCTTAAAAACAAAAACAAAAAACAAACAAAAAACCCATTCACCTATGGTCAATAGGATTTACTCTAGGAATGCAAGGTTAGTTCAATATTTGCAAATGAATCAACATGATACATCACATTAATAAGAGAAAAGATAAAACCATATGATCATCTCAATAGGTGCAGAAAGAGCATTTGGCAAAGTACAACATCCATTCATGATAAAAACCCTCAACAAACTAGATAAAGAGGGAACATACTTCAAAATAATAAAGGTCATGTATGAAATATCTACAGCTGACATAATCAATGGTGAAAAGCTGAACGTTTTTCCCCTTAGATCAGAAACAAGACAAATTAGTTCACTCTCACCACCTTTATTCAGCATAGTACTGGAAGTCCTAGCCAGAGCAATCAGACAGAAAAGAAATAAAGACATCCAAATTAGTAAAAAAGTAGTAAAACTTACTATTTGCAAATGGCATGATACTATATACAGAAAACCCTAACGGCCCTCCAAGAGACCCTGCTGGAACTGATGAAAATGAATTCTGTAAAGGTGCAAAATACAAAATTAATATACAAAAATCACAAAAAAAACAATTTAAGAAAGGAATCCCATTTATAAATGCACCCAGAATAATAAAATACCTGGAAACAAACTTATCCAAAGAGATGAAAGACATATATTCTGAAAACTATAAATCACTATGAAAGAAATTGAAAATGATGCAAACAAATAGAAAAATATTCCATGTTTATGGATTAAAACAACCAATATTGTTAAAATGTCCATACTACCCAAAGCAATCTATACATTTAATGCAATCCCTATCAAAATACCTACTGCATTTTTCACAGAAGTAGAACAAATAATCTTAAATTTTGTTTGGAACCACAAACAACCCTGAATATCCAAAGCAATCTTGAAAATGAAGAACAAAACTGGAGGTATCACAATATCAAATTTCAGGATAGACTACAAAGCTGTAATAATCAAAATGGTATTGTATTGACATAAAATAGACATGCTGATAAATGGAATAAAATAGAGAGCCCAGAAATATACCCATGATTATATGGTCAATCAATCTACAACAAGAGAGGTAAGAACATGCAACCAGAAAAAAACAATCTCTTCAACAAATGTTGCTGGGAAAACTGTCAGGCACATACAAAAGAATGAAACTGAATCACTTCCTAACACCATACACAAAAATAAACTGAAAATGGATTAAACACTTAAATATTAAACCTAAACCATAAATTTCCTAAAAGAAAAGGAAGTAATCTTTTTGGCATCAGCTGTAGAAACATTTGTCTAGATATGTCTCCTCTGGCAAAGGAAACAAAAGTAAAATTAAACTATTGGAACTACACCCTCCTTTCCAAGTTTTTGCATAGTGAAGGAAAACCATCAATAAAACAAAAAGGCAGCCTACTGAATGGGAGAAAATATTTGCAAATGACATATCCAATAAGGGGTTAATATGTAAAATATATAAAGAATTTATGCAACTCCACACCAAAGCAACAAGTAATCCAATTTAAAAAAATGGGCAGAGGACATGAATAGACATTTTTCCTAAGAAGACATACAGATGGCCAACAACCACATGAAAAGATACTCATTGGTAACCATCAGGAGAATGCACATCAAAATGATAAAGAGGTCTCACCTTATATTAGCTAGAGCCAAAAATACAAGAAACAACAAGTATTGGTGAGGATGTGGGGAAAAAGGAACCCTCACGCCCTGTTGATCAACATACAAATTGGCTCAGCCAGAATGGAAAATATTATGGAGGTTCTTCAAAAAATTCAAAGAATAATTACAGTATGACCCAATAATTCCACTACTATTTGCCCAAAGAAAATGAAAACACTAACTTGAAAAGATAGATGCACCCTATGTTTATTGCAGCATCATTTACAATAGCCAAGAGGTGGAAATAACCCAAATGTCCATCCTTGGATGAATGGATAAAGAAGATATGTGTGTGTGCGTGTATGTGTGTGTAATGGAATATCACTCAGTCATAAGGAAGGGGATCTTGTCATTTGCAACAACATGGATGGATCAGAGAGTATAATGCTAAGTGAAATAAGTCAGTCAGAAAAAGACAAATATCATGTGATTTCACTCATTTGTGGAATTTAAGAAGCAAAACAACCTACAAAGAAAAAAAAGAGACAAAAAAAAAAAACCCACCCCAGATTTATAAATACAGAGAACAAACTGGTAGTTGCCAGAGGGCAGGTGGGTGGGGATATGGGTGAAATAGGAGAATGGGATTAAGAGTACACTTACTGTGATGAGAACTGAGTAATGCATAGAATTCTTAAATTATTACATTGAACACTTGAAACTGATATAACACTGCATGTTTGTTCCACTTGAATAATAAAAATGGAATGAATGTGGAATCTCCCACATTCCCTTGTTCTTAAGTTTGTTGTCATGAAAGTATATGAGGGAGTGAGGAAGCATGGCACCTCCATATGCTGGGGAGGAGAATGGAAACACTTGTGAGAAGCTTTAATGACTATCATAGTCTCTTTTCTACGGGGAGGAGAATAATTATTCCTGAATTCTAGTTTTAGCCCCTCACCCAACAGGTGAAAGAGATATAAAAGAGCAGAGCATGCTCACTCCCCATTCCAAATCTACTGGGAGAACAGGGGATCCAAGGTTTTAACCAGAAAGGAGAACAGAGTTTTAAAATAAACTCACTTTAAAGTCATCAAAAGTGACCCCAATTTTAATCTGTCCAAGGTGCTGTCTAAGACACTATAAAGAGAAATCCATCTGAGCATGGTCCCAGGCAATGACAGAAGAGAAATGGAATGGTGTCCTATTCATTCCCCACTGAGTACAGACTATTCAAGAAACCCGTTACAACTGTGACCCCATTTAAGAGCTGCCATTTCAAGATGAATATGGACTCTGAAAAAGATGAACATAGAAAATACTATTGGATATGATCAAACTGGTACAGAGATGCTTCAAATCTAAGAAAGCGTAGAGTGAAACACAAAAATTTTATAAAGGAAAAATAAAGATGAGTACAGTCTTAAGAGTTTGACCAAGAGATGGACTTCTCTGTCATTACCAGAGAAATACCAAAAATAAACATGCATAGACATTGAGTTTTGAAGTCTCTACCTCAGACCCTGAATTTCCAAACAGGAAACCTGCCTAAATTAGAAACGTACACAGTGACCTAGATGCCAGTGTCCTGGGGTATGCAAACATTCATATGTCCCCATGTCTAAACACAACACCCAAAAGATCTACTAATGTATTGGAGCAGGCAGTGGGGAAAGCAGTATTCCTTCTGATGCAAAAAGTAAGATATCAATAACAGAGTTTATTTTTTGAAAATGGCATACCCACCCATTAGTGGTTTAGTGGCTGTGAATGAATGTCTTGACTAAACAAAACAGACTTCTAGATGTGTTGAATACCAGAGATCAGAGCATGTCAGCTTTCTGGATAAACATCAGGAGATTGGATGAAAAGGCCTCTATTAGATTCAGAGACTGTAACAATGGACTAATTGGAAGCATTCTGGCCAGAGTACCTTACTCTGGGTCTCTAAAACAACTTAAACAGGGCAATTTTCCACAAGTCGTTTTCCTCTGAGATCAATCTGACTGAACTCTAACACTTTTCTCATCTTCTTTTAACTACTGATGCTAATAAAAGAGTAGCGATGGCTCATAACCAAGATTTGAAAAACAGGTGTCAAATGGATGATTTTAGGGGAATTGGCCTCATCCCTTACCAGCTAGAGTAGACAAGACATTATCAGAGCAGCTGGAAGCTCACTCAGTTGCTTTGTCAGCTTTTGGAAAGCCTGATGTAAACACCTTCCCTGAGGACTTTTCCAAAACATACTGGCAAGATGAGAGTGCTCTACCTTTGTTAGTTTGAAGTAATTTTGTTTAACTTTTGTTGGCCTTGCCTGAGGATACCAATTCCAAAAAATATTGCTAAAATCAATGTCCAAGAGCTTACTGCCCTGTTTTCTTCTGGGAGTTTAACGCCGATTATGTTCCCCACCCCCAAAATTCAAAAAGTGAGCTCATACCTACAAATATTCAGTCCCACCAATCTACCTGCATTGTAAATGATTGGGCAACATTTAGAAGGTAGGTAGCAGGTAGAAGGATTTTCAGAAGGAGGTCTGAGCCCACAGTCGGACTAAAGATAACACTGCATGACCACAACAGGAAGATTCGGAGATACCCACCAGAAGGTATAGAAGTGCGACTGCCCATCTCTTAGCTTTCCTGTGGGCAAGGTGAATATTTTGCAGGAGGCCACTCTCATGATTGTGATGTCTAAGGCATGGGAATCACACAGAAGGAAAATCAGGCCTGATGGATCTTGAAAACCACAAACCAGTTAGGAAAAGAGATGGCCACGGTCCCAGAAGAAACTAGCCCTTGATCCGGTTAGGAAGGGAAAACACCTGAAATTACCCCTGGTGACAGATCCATAGTGGACAAGGAATTAGCAGTGACTTGGAGGCCCAGGCCTCCCGTGGGTATGGGAAAAGACTTCAGAGCTCACAGTCTGGACTCCTCTCCCAGCGACTTCAGTAGAAATAGAAAGAGGAGTAAAACATGAAAGTAGGACTTCCTGAGCCAGATTTTTGAGATTCTGAAGCCGAGATGAAGTAAACAATGTGATAGAGATTCTGGTTGGAAGATCAGCCTGGACTTTTGTTCCAAATTAAATTCTGTGTGGCTTCCTTCAAGGCAAAGAGAGCCTCTCACTGCTTGAGGAAGCTATAAATGTCATCAGTCAACTATGGGAAAATGAAGAGTTCAGAAGGTTCTTCCCTGTGTTGTTTGACCAGTTAATCGCTTGAGACTTCTGTCAAGTTCCCTGAAAGAATAGAACCATCTAAGAAAAGTGGAGCTAAGGTTTAATTTCCCACCAATAAAGCATGAAGTCTAGAAGCCAGCTTATACCTGTGTAATACAGAATAATAAGCCGGTGATTTTTCTCCCCTCCGAGTTGCACAGAGCAAATTCATACCTAAATACATGTATTGGGTAAATATGTCTCTAATCAAAGTCTTCTCCTGGATTAAAAAAAAATTTTATAATATCTGGAGAAGAGAGATAAAAGAAAGACAAAATGTCTGCATGATTTTACCACTAGAACTTCTGACCATTACTGACTAGTTGGTATATGACTTCAATGAAGAGTCATTCTAATGGGTTAGACAGATGTCATTACGTACCTTTTGAAACAATAGTAGAGTGCTCAAGGGTTTGGTATGGTTACTCTTACTACACCCAATCCCAAAATAGAAATACCACTTATATATTCTGATGACTTCAAACTTTATATTTCCAACCCAGACTGGCTTCCAAGCTCTACATATCCAACTGCCTACTTGATGCCTCCACCTGATGTTCACAAATCAGACTTGATATGCACAAAACTCTCCTTCACTTGTGCTCCCCACCTTAGCCAATGCCACCTCCATCACCCAGTTGCTAAAGCAACAATTCTAAGAATGCTCTTAAGAGTGTCTGATCATTCATTCTTCTTTTAAAATAATCCTCGTCATCATCATCATCATCATCAACATAATCCATCTCAACCCCTATCAGCTCTACAGACAAAAGAGATTTCAAACTCCTCACATTTCACCAGTTATTCTGCCTTGTCCTGGCCCTAGCCCCCAACATCCCTCCTCTGGATCACCACAAAAACATGATTTGTCTCTCCTCTCCCAGTCCTGCCTCTCTCTGCTTTATTTCTCCACCCTCCAGTGTGCTGTTTTCACCCTCTGTACTACCTCCCATAACTCTCTTCTCACTTCTTTTCCTCTAACCTGTAATTGTAAACTCCAGAAGCATCACATGCCCAGAGATGCCGGATCAGACTCCTGATCTAGACTAGATTCCCTCCTTGTCACCCTTACTGATAAAGCCTGGTACTTTCCCTCCATAGCAATTATCAAAATTTATTTGTTTATTCATGTTATTTTTCCCATTAAATCTTACCTGCTGTTTAATTCATTTCTGCATGGTGTTAAAAAAGTGTTCAGTAAGTAGATATTGCATGAATGAGATGCTGCTTCTCCTTCTAAGATCACACTGGAGTAATGCTGCAAGGGGATTTAAAGGCCATCAACTCCAACCCTTAATTTTTTGATTGAGGAAATCAGAAGCACGCATCTGATGCCTCGCTCAAAGCCATGCAACAAGTCAACTGGCAGAACCAGAGTTTGTGATCCTTAGCCCTCATTTTCCTACAATAATTCACTTAAGTGTAATGCATTTCAAATATTAACCAAGACTTATTCATTTATTTCCATTCATTTATTGAGTGCCTAGAATGTTAGCACTGGGCCACAAGGAAGAAGAAGATGGACACTGACCCCACCATAGAGCTTTTAGTTAATGTAAATGGGCTCCTGGAATGAAATGTTAGAGACTCAACATTATTTGTAATTCACTGATAGTTCATAGGAATTTAAGAATAGTTTATTTCCCCAAGGGAAACAGCTTATTTTATTCTGATAGGATTCAGAAAAATATTTTTTCCTGAGTTTAGTAATATAATTCTACATGAAAGCAAGAGCATATGAACATTAAAGAGCTTAAAACTGATGGCCAACTCATTTCTAATGTCTTTATTTTACAAAGTCCATAAAACTTGTCAATAAAAAAGGGAAATATTGATCAATCACTTGAATATTTTGTTCAATTCAGGTCTTTAACATCACAATAAAAACTATTTAATGTTCATCTGTACATTTTTAATATTATTTAGACTTTCTTTCTTTCTTCCTTTCCTATTTCTTTTGGTAAGATCATCATGTTCTCTTTTGGTCTTCTTCTTAGCTATCAACTATCAGGTTGCCAACTGAACTGCTCACAAATCTCTCTGGAAGATATTTTAAAATATCCTTCTTGTTTATATGATCTCATTTCCCAACATTTACCTTTTCTTTAAAGAAAAATTTTTTAGACTTTGCAATATGACTCTTTTTGCAAGGAAATATTAGTAAGGAAATCGCAATTGTAGATATGTTTTTAATTCCTGTAAAAAATATTTTTTAATTTCAAAATTTAACGACTGCTGATTTAGTTAAAAAGCAGATATTTGTACATTAGATATTTAAATAGAAACAAACTGTGCATTATGTTCTGTGAAGATTTTGTATTATTATATAATATATATACACATATATATACACACTACTTTATGTATATATACATATTGACAAATTTTACATCTAAAGACTTTTCCTAGGAAGGGTTAGATCTACAAATACCTAATAAAGTAAGATGTTTATGCCTGAAAGCAGTTTCTTTGAACTGAATCCAGAGAGCTGAAGTACAAGATGCCAGAAATTGGCAGCATTGATGGCGGGGGAGGGGACATGGATGAGGGTAGGGTGGAAACACGGGGACTTCTCCACTCATGATAAATGTTCAGTAAATAGGAGGGTTTACTTGTTTTTAAATAGAAAAGAAACAAGAATATTTAAAGTTGGGTGGGAGCATAAAAGACTATTTCATTTTCTTGTCAGGCCCTAAATGGCCTAGTTTAGCACAGGATTGCAGAATCCCCATGTGGGAGACTCATGTGAATTGCTTATTTAACATCTTTAGTGATATAATCCCTAAAAGTAGAAAGAAGCACCAAGATTCATGAGTGTACTGCTACTGGTGTCACAACATCAAAAGGAACCAAGACAGGAATCCAGCTGCTAGAATTTGAATTAGAAGAAGAAACCACTGAAAATTGTTTATAGAAGCACAGATGGCTGAAGAGAAAACAGTCTTCCCAGAGCCAGCTTGCCAGGAGAAACACTGGCAGGACACAGTCGCACTTTGTTAACATTTCCCTCCAATTTGAAAGGGTCCTAATTTCACTGCTGGACAATGATATTTGACATTTTTCATATATGACTTCTATACAGACTGCAGCTATAAAAGTTTGAACTGGAAAACATCTGGAGAGAGAAAAAAGCGGTTCACCTAGCAGGAGGTCAGGGCACACAATGACCTTTTGGAGCCCTCAGAATTACAGAAGCTTAGGAATGGCCAAACATGGAATGAACTGCCAAGCATGACAAACACATAATTTAAAAAGCATGGTCTGATTCAGGCTTATAAAAAATAAAATCAGAGAAAAGGGATCCATTTGTAGACATTTATGATAATTGTCTATCAAAACCGAGGGTAAAAGTTCACCCTACAGCTTCAGCAAATGCACAAAACAATTCATTTAGGAACAGTCTGAACCAGCCTTGCATCACTATTCATGGAAAGGCATGTGATTAAATACATCCTGTAGCTTTCATAATTCTATTCGGATTTTAACTTCTTCAATTTTACATCAAAAAAGAACAATTAACCAAGCAAAGTGATAATCCTTAACTCATTCTGCTTTCTAATAGAAGAAAGATCTGCATATCACACAATAGTATCAGTATCTACGGAAAAGAGAAAGTGGGGGAGATAACAATTCTTTTTTTTTTTTTTATTTCTTTTCAGCATAGCAGAATTCATTGTTTTTGCACCATACCCAATGCTCCATGCAATATGTGCCCTCCATAATACCCACCATCTGGCTCCCCTAACTTCCCACCCCCCGCCCCTTCAAAACCCTCAGATTGTTTTTCAGAGTCCATAGTCTCTCATGGTTCACCTCCCCCTCCAATTTCCCTCAACTCCCATCTCCTCTCCACAAATAAGTGAAACCATATAACACTTGATTCTCTCTGCCTGACTTATTTCACTCAGCATAATCTCCTCCAGTCCCATCCATGTTGTTACAAAAGTTGGGTATTCATCCTTTCTGATGGAGGCATAATACTCCATAGTGTATATGGACCACATCTTCCTTATCCATTTGTCTGTTGAAGGGCATCTTGGAGATAACAATTCTTAAAGCTTTCTATCTTTATTTAGTTTTCTATTGAAAGTCGCTCGAGAGACCCAATCCCAGAGTGAGAATGCAAACCCCTTCAGGAGCACAGCTACACCAAGCTGGAGTTCAGCTGAGCCCCAGGCACAGAAGGTTTGGTTTCTAAAAGCAATGCCTTTTTCTAACTTCAATCCAAACAAACCAAAGCATGCAGAAAGGGATGAAGTGTAACTCCAACCCCCCTTCAGTCACTCCCCTAAAGATGTTCCTACCTGGCATGGTTTCATATCCTCTTCTGAATCCAACCAGGATCCTATAAGGCAGGGATTCTCAAGGTGCATTCTAGATCTTCAGTACCAGCCTTCCTCACTGAAGGGTCTAGTAGACAGTAGGAAGCGTCTGAAGCCTTCTGAGCATAGCACTTTGACCACTGATCATGAGACCAGTGTCACTAGAGAAGGACTAGATACCATGAGACCCAACGGAAGCTGTGGTAATTTTCTGGGTAAGCATCATTTTGAGTTTGAGTTGGGGTTGTGGTAATATGGATGGAAACCATGGAAAATAATCAGGAGTTTAAAATGGCAGAATTTATGGAATGGAATGAGGAGAGAGAGTGAGGCAATTTTACTAGTGACTGAAAGCAAGGGCTTTAGAGACAGAAGGTTAGAGCCTGGGTTCAGCAATTTGCCAGCCATCTGACATTGGGCAAGTTCTTTTCCCTGATGAGCCTCAGATTCTTCCTTTAAAAACATGCTTCCACTATACGGGTGTATGAAGGTTGAATGGACTCACGTAGGATGGGGTCGGCACAGAGCTGGCACGTAGGAAGTATTGGTAAATCCCAGAAGATTTTAGGATGACTCTAGGCTTCCATCGTTCTCCCAAATGGGAAAGAAGAAAGGGAGGGAGAGAAGAAGGAAAACAGAAAGAATTTGGTATGAACACACTTTTGGAAATGAAATTTTAGTTATTCACTAATTTTAAAAGTGATCTCTACTTCTTACTACTTACGTGTTCTTAGTGAATGTTGCTTTACTATGAATTCCCATGTATATCAAAGAATACTGTGTCTTCTTCCTGACCACTCACAAACACACAGATCATTCCTAAAGCAAAGGGCTGGGGCGCCTGCGTGGCTCAGTCGGTTAAGCGTCTGCCTTCAGCTCAGGGTCCTGAGATCTGTTGTCTTTGGGCTCTCTGCTCTTTGGGGAACCTGCTTCTCCCTCTCCCTCTGCCTGCTACTCCCCCTGCTTATGCTTGTGCTCTCTCTCTCTGTTTCTGTGTTAAATAAATAAATAAGAGGTACTGCCTGTTATTAATAAGTAACAGGTACTGTTACTTCCTGTTATTAATAAATAAGTAACAGGTACTTCTCTCAGGTACTTCCTCTGCTCCTCTGTGTCACCTTCCTTGTCTCCTCATGTAGAATGGAATACTGCCTCTCTTGTAGAGAGTAGGAAGAACAACAGATGTTCTTCCTACTAACTGTCACACAGTCCCCTCATATGTCCATCTCTCCCAGACTGGCTTCCTTGAGAAATCGTTGTCTCCCGCCCTCTGTTCCCATTAATCAGGTCAGTACTTGCCACAAAGCGAGTACACCACAACTTCATTTCTCTAAAAAATTATGTCCCAGATATTAATACAAGGTATCTTAATGTCAAACATAAATCACTCTATCCTCTTCAATCACCCACTATTTCATCAAATTCACTAAGTGCCAGATACTGTGAGAGATTCTGCAAAGTAAAATGCAGGCTCTCTGCTCCCCACAACCCAGGAACTGAGAAAACAAGTGAAGAGCTAAGAAATAAATATGTGAAACATTAGGTAGCAAAAGTACTTCTCAGTAAAAGTTCAGGATAACACTGGAAACCATTTTACAAGGCATGAGGTGATTAAGTTCCCAGCAAGTTAGTTACTGACTTTTCGAAGTTCAGAAAATGACAAACTTATACCCACCCACCCACATGAGGGGTGATGTGACAGAGCTGATTTGATTTGACCGTACCCTGAAAAGTGTATGCGTTTTGGATAGGGAGAGGGGACTTCCCCAGACAAGGCACTCCGGGTAAACAGGGCATGAATCCATTCTAATGAATCACAAGACCTATACCCCCGAAGCATAAGAGTATGAAAGATGGGAGAGGAAAAAAAAAAAAAAAAACCACTTCCAGGGAATGCAAAAAAAAAAAAAAAAAAACCTGATCAGTGAAAGTGCAGTGTTCAAGTATACGGAGGGAGAGAATGCTAACCAGGCATCTTAGATCCAGGATTTGGGGTGCCAGTGAATACTGGGGAATCCAGGAGGTGGGGTAGCATGCTAAAAATGTTTTAGTTGGACTGACTTGGTGGTGGTGAACTTGGAAGGGACAGGAAGAGAAGAAAAGATGTTAATCATCCTAACTTTTATTTATAGACCCTGCTTTGTGTCAAACATTATAACTATTTTTTATAGTTAACCCAATCCAACAAGGTGAGTGCATTAACACTATTTCATTTACCCTCGCTGGTATGTTACACTGTTAGGATTTTATCCTGGGATGTCTAGCTTCAAAACCTATTCTGAGTAGGACGTGTGCTGCTTCCAAGGCGTGGTGTAGTTAAGGGGCTGTTGGGTGGCCACTTGTGTTCAGATACATGGGAAAGACTTGGTACTCATTGATGAGATGGAAGGGAAGTCAAAACAAATTAGAAGCTTTCTTTTTTTTAATCTTAATTTCCTCTTTATTATGGTTCATTTTCATTACAAATCCTAATTTTGTGATTTTGTGCTTTCTCCTGGATTTTATTTTGTTATCTTTTATTTATTATTTATTTATTTTTGGCATAACAGTATTGATTATTTTTTCACCACACCCAGTGCTCCATGCAATCCGTGCCCTCTATAATACCCACCACCTGGTTCCCCCAACCTTCCACCCACCCATCAATTCAAACCCCTCAGATTCTTTTAGAGTCCATAGTCTCTCATGGTTCACCTCCCCTTCCGACTTCCCCCACTCCCTTCTCCTCTCTAACTCCCCATGTCCTCCATGCTATTTGTTATGCTCCACAAATAAGTGAAACCATATGATAATTGACTCTCTCTGCTTGACTGATTTCACTCAGCATAATCTCTTCCAGTCTCGTCCATGTTGTTACAAAAGTTGGGTATTCATCCTTTCTGATGGAGGAATAATACTCCATAATGGATATGGACCACATCTTCTGTATCCATTCGTCCACTGAAGGGCATTTTAGCTCTTTCCACAGTTTGGCGACCGTGGGCATTGCTGCTATAAACACTGGGGTACAGATGGCCCTTCTTTTCACTACATCTTTATCTTTGGGGTAAATACCCAGTAGTGCAATGGCAGGAGGAAACAACATGTGTTGGAGGGCATGTAGAGAAAGGGGAACCCTCTTACACTGTTGGTGGGAATGCAAGTTGGTGCAGCCTCTTTGGAGAACAGTGTGGAGATTCCTCAAGAAATTTAAAATAGAACTTCCCTATGACCCTGCCATTGCACTAGAAGCTTTCTTGTGTGAAGGATAAGAAAATGATGGTGAGATTAATATACAGAAGATAGGAAAGGGAAGAGTCTTAGGAGGCAGCAAAAAGATGAGTAAATCATTAAACACGTGTCAGATGGAAGCAGGATGTTTATGTGGAAATGTCTGTTGGCTGGAAATTTTGAGGATAGGCTCTCATTGTACTTTCTTCCCTGGGTTGCATCTTACAGCACCAGCCCCACAATGGAAGACAAGAATGCCCACGGAAATCCAGACTCAAATCTAGCCTCACAAAGTCCCTTCCTTCCCAATTTGTTCTCCAAATTTGCTTTAAAAAAAATGTGAAACATGAAAAGATTTGTTCATGATTTTGAAGAACTTAAACCCTGCGGTTCAACGGAGCAGACATTTTTTTTTTTTTTCCAACCAACCAAGACTTTCCTGCCTCTCAATGCCAATTTATCCTCAAATATCTTTTTTCCTACCAACCTAAAGTGTGAAAACATATGCTTTCCTCTGCCTGCACTCTGTCCACAGCACATCCTGTAAAACTCCATCGTTCAGCTGTTAACTTATAGCTTTAGAAGGATATAAGTCCTAAAATAAAAGTTGGAGGGCTCAAGGAAAACAGTGGGTTCCTAATGTCAATATGTCATGGGGCCAAACATTTCAGAAAATATTCAACTTATGTAATTTTGCTTTAAAGGAGTCTTTTGAGAGCTGTTGCTTTTTTTCCCTCTGTTCTATTTTAAAATACAAAATCTGTGCAGTGATCATATCCCCCAGGGTTGCAAATGTAGGCAAGCTGTACTTGGTTCTCCAAGAAAGGTACACAAAGCTTAACCTTTTGGTATACTCTGGAAAAATGAAGCATTTCCTAAGCAGGCTCTGCATAGTTAGGATTAACTGTAATACTGAGAGTGTAGTATATGCCTCACTCTGAAAAAAAAATGTTTTAAACCTCCATAAACTTTTATTTTTAATGTGAATATGACCCAAAAGTAGATAATGTGGCATTGTTTGGTAGCTAATGCAAAACATGCTATAACCAGGCGATTTCTCTGTATATTCCATAATCTCAGAAAACAGTCCAGTGAGCAAAAAAGTCCAGTATGAATATCTCACATTCTGTCAAAACCTATAATAATGAGGCAGTGAGGAGAATGAAACTTGTAATTTTAGAGCAGGTGGATTCAATTAGGGAAAAAAATGTTTTTTGGATCCAGAAAATTGCAGGGCATAATAGGTATCTTTTGAGTGAAATAGAAGAGGGATATTCTTTTATTAATAACAACATTGAGTATAACTGAAAGGATAAGCAGAAGAAAAAGACAACATAAAATATGTAACCAGCCATGGAAGTTCATTTCAACAGAGTGGTTGACATTATATAACTTATTTCAAAGGGTGAGTGATTATAGGAAATATGTTTCTCTTCTTTAAGAGTTTGGCATTGCCTAGTCTCTCCCTCTTCAATTTCTGAATGTAAAGGATGCATGATGATAAATGTCCATCTGGAATGCTTGTGTGAACAGGAGATACCATGTTCCCTAAGAAAGAATCACATATGTGCAATCCCAGCCAGGCTTTCAAAACTCCATAAAATACTAAGTAGCCTTTTCAAAAGATAGTGATAGTCTGTACCTGGAATCCCAAAAGTAGCTCATTAAAGAAATACTGAGTTCACCTTCTACACTGTTGGTGGGAATGCAAGCTGGTGCAGCCACTCTGGAAAACAGCATGGAGGTTCCTCAAAAAGTTGCAAATAGAGTGACCCTACGGCCCAGCAATTGCACTACTGGGTATTTACCCTGAAGATACAAATATACGGATCTGAAGGGGCATGTGCACCCGAATGTTTATAGCAGCAATGTCCACAATAGCCAAACTATGGAAAGAGCTCAGATGTCCATCAACAGATGAATGGATAAGGAAGATGTGATATATGTGTACAATGAAATGCTATGTAGCCATTTAAAAAAATGAAATCTTGCCATTTGCAATGACATGGATGGAACCAGAGGGTATTATGCTAAGTGAAATAAGTCAATCATAGAAAGACAATTATCATATGATCTCACTGATTTGAGTAATTTGAGAAATAAGACAGAGGATCATAGTAGAAGGGAGATAAAAATGAAACAAGATGAAACCAGAGAGGGAAACAAACCATAAGAGACTCTTAATCTCAGGAAATAAACTGAGGGTTGCTGCAGGGGAAGTGGGTAGGAGGGATGGGGTGGCTGCATGACGGACATTGAAGAAGGTATGTCCTTTGGTGAATGCTGTGAATTGTGTAATTCTAATGAATCACAAGACCTATACCCCCGAAACAAATAATACATTATATGTTAATTACAAAAAAGAAATATTGACTTCAAAATTGACCCAAAAAAAGGGATAATTCAGCATTGTTATTGTGTTTTGTTTTTTCATTTAAAGAAACTCCTAAATTTTGTGTACAGAAGAAATAGAGGATTGGGAAAGATCAAAATGTCTGACAAGCAGAGATATGATCTAGCAAAGTGTTGTTATCTTGATATATTATACAGGTATTAAAAATGATCATTATGCTGAGCTGGGAAGGGAAGAGGGGAAGTAGGTTGTGGTTCAAGTGTCACAGACTCAACATTCTTACTAAGTTTTTGTAGCTTTTCTTGAATAAATTTTTCTTCATTTGCTAAAAAAAAACAATAAAAATGATGGTTAGGAAACTAAAATGAAACACTAAAGCCATTATGATTTAACAACTATTGATAAGAACACAGCATTGATTACAATTATGAAAAAAACATGCTTTTGCACAAAGACTAGGAGGGGGTACAGATGGTCCCCTATTTATGATGGTTCAGTTACAATTTTTTTACTGTATTATGGTGCAAAAGTGATAACACATTCAGTAGAAACCGTGCTGCAAATTTTGAATTGTGAGCTTTTCCTGAGCTAGTAGTATGTGGTAGGATACTCTCTTGGGACGCTGGGCAGGGGCAGTGAGCCACAGCTCTCAGTCAGCCCCACGATCCCGAGGATGAACAACCAACACATTAACAAGCACTCTGCCCATACAACCACTTTACTTCTCTCTTTCAGCACAGCATTCAGGAAGTTACATGAGAGATTCAACACTCTATTATCCTAGAGGCTTTGTGTTTGGTAATTTTGCCCAACTGTGGGCTAATGTTTTAATGTTCTGAGCACATTTAAAGTAGGCAAGGCTAAGCTGTGATGTTTGGTAGATTACATGAATTAAGTGTATTTTCAACTTATGATATTTTCAAACTATCATGGATTTATTAGGATGTGAGTCCCTCATAACTTGAGAAAGGCCTATATATTATGTGAAGGTTATGGTGGACAATTGTATGATGAATTTTTAAATGTCTTAGATCAATTTAATATTGTTTAATAAATTTCAAAACAATTCCTGAACACAAGTGTATTATAATCTGTTTTTTTTGTTTAACACACACAAAAAAATCTTGAATTCAAAATTAAGCAATCTTTTTATCTTCATTAAAGAGGTAGAAGAACATAATATTTGGCTGAGTTAACTGTATTAGTTGCACAAACTTGGGCAAGTTAACCTGTCTGTGCCTCAGTTCACTCCTTCATAAAATGGAAAACTAACTGAATCCAATGCCTTATGATTATTGTTAAGATTAAATTAATTAAAGATTAAATTAATTAGATTAATTCATAAAAATAATAGACAAAAATAATGATTAGATAATTCATAAAAAGCCTCAGCAGAGTGTTTGGTACACAAGACATTTCACTAAACGACAACTACTGTTGTGATTTTGCAAAATAGAAGTCATATTTATACTTGTCTATATACACATATGGTTATGTGTGTGAAGGCACTTCTCACATGCCTGGGATGCACACTCAGGAAGTGGGGGTTGTCACGTAGTTCTCACATAGCTACATTCATTGAGCACAAGCACATACTATGTGCCAAGAATTCTAATAAGAATCTTAAACATATATTATGATTTTTATGTGACATGTTAGATGCTCTGTATTACAACATTTCATCCACACAACAATCTGGGCCTTTAGGAATTATTATCCTCATTCTACTGACAGAGAAGTAAAGGTTGAAAGAGCTTAAATAACTTCCCTCAATCTCAGAACTGCTGAATGGCATAGCGAGACACGAATAAGGCTCGCTGAAACCAAATACACGCTCTAACTACTAACCACACTGCTTTCAATAGGTGAGAAATAAGATACACGTAGCTCATATTTCAGCCCAGTCTATGCCTCCTCAGTCTGGGGACACTCAATAAAATGGAGGCTCTAATTCTCCCATCAACCACCAGTGAGGGTAAAGTCCTGCTGGGAAGCCCTTTGACTTTTCTTCTCAGTAAGAATCCTGGTCCCCCTCACCGCAACTGCACCCAGCAAAAGCCGTGGGACTATGATACTTGGAGAAATGAGGATATAAAGAGTAGTGAGGTCATCCCAAACTGGCATTAAAAGAGAATAATTCCCTATTAGATGGACAAAGTAGAGTCTTCCCCTGCAAATATGGCATTTTGACTATTCAGGATTTTAAATAAGTTTCTTTTTTTACTGTTGGAACTCCTCTAAGTTTTTGATGTGCTAGATATTCAAGAGAAGAATGTGGTATTTCTGAGATTGTTCTCTTCCCCAGAACCGTTTGTTCCAGGAGGTCCAGATAACACCTCCTGGAAAGACTGTACCTCAGAGGACATTCTGGGGACTCTGATCTAGTGGGAAAAGCCACCGCCAGGCATCAGGTGATAGAATATTGGGTCCCAGACTTCTGCATACTCATTGTGATCTTAGGCAACTGTTAAGAACCTAGGTTCCCTCCTATAAAATTAGGAAATGGTGTCTAATATGCTATGGTGGTATGGAATGTCTTTCTGTGTCAAATGTCTGGAAAAATCTACCCACACAATTACTCAACATCACAGCGTTCCTCTTAATTCCATCCTTCCAGCCTGTTTGAGAACAGGCTGATAGAGGAATGAGTGTTAAAAAGATTGAAGCCCACATTGTTTGTTCTCAGCATAATACATGAAGAATGTAAGAATTATAAAGCTAATTGTAGTAATCTAACAGGACTCAGGAAAAATACTCATGCCAGGCAACACACTGACGCCATACTCAGAAAGTAATCCCATGTTTTTATTGTGTAACTTCTCTTTGCTTACCCGCCCCCTCCCCCACCAGTCTTCTATACTTGCTCTGCACCAGCCAAGCCAATCTCCCACAAAAAGAACACTCACTCCTCCTGAAATACTTGCCCTCTTCCACCCAAAACAGTGCTTCTCTTCTGACGCACGAAGCTTTCTTGATTCAGGAGATTCTGAGCTTCCTGAGAATGAAATTCTGTCTTTCATTTTCAGTTCCTTACATAAAACTAGGCAAGTTATAAAGATTAAATGAAAATACCAGCTCACAGTATTCTTTCTCTAATTTTTCTAATTCTATAATCATACAGACGAGGATTTAAAACTATAATCTGTCACACATAATCCTTTTTTCCTATATTTTTCATGGGTGTACAAAGTATCTTTTCCTGTAGGTCATAAGTAACTTATTCCTGTATTTGTCATAATACCTCACATAGGGTTAGGAAAGTAGAAAGTATTCTCTAAACACTTGTTGATTGTCTATGTGATTGGTTTTTTTTTTTTTTTTTCAAGATTTTATTTATTTATTTGAGACAGAGAATGAGGGGTGGGAGGAAAGAGAGAGATACTGAGAGAGAATGAGATGGGGAGGAGCAGACAGAGAAGCAGGATCCCTGCCTATCAGGGAGCCTGACTCAGGGCTCAATTCCAGAACCTCAAGATCATAACCTGTGCTAAAGTCAGATGCTTAACCTACTGAGCCACCCAGGTGCACTGTTGTCTTTTTTTTTTTTTTTTTCAAAGACCCATGATAATGTTAACAATATTCCTAGACTGTGATTAGCACTTTATATATATTATTTTATTTCTCCCTCATACTTGACTTTAAGATAGGTAACATTATCTCCATTTGTACATGAGAAAAATGAGAAAACCAAAAGTTAATAAACCTAGATGATTATCTCAAAGTTATGTAGGTACTAAAATGAGATAGCTACATCATTTATTGTCAATCAGAACACATCTGAACGGGGCACCTGGGTGGCTCAGTGGTTTAGGCCTCTGTCTTCAGCTCAGGTCATGATCTCAGGGTCCTGTGATCGAGCCCCACATCGGACTCTCTGCTCAGCGGGGAGCCTGCTTCCCCCCTCTCTCTCTGCCTGCCTCTCTGCCTACTTGTGATCTGTCTCTGTCTATCAAATGAATAAATAAAAATCTTAAAAAAAAAAAGAACACATCTGAACATGAGCAAAAACAGTAAAAATCATTAAAGTTACTTGACTTTTTGAGCCATTTACTTATTAACTGGCAGTTGGTTTTATTATATTGGTAAATCTATAAAATAGTTTTATGCAAAAAGTATTTTCAAAGTTGTAATATTTAAAATATAAAAAATACATAAAACAAAACAAAAGAAGTTAATAATTAGTCCTGATAAATATTTCAATCTCTGAAGTTGCTTTATAGTATTTTTCCAGAAAATTTATTTTCTTTCTTTTTTTTAAGATTTTATTTATTTGACAAAGAGAGATAGTGCCACAGAGAGAGGCAGGCAGAGAGAGAGAGAGAGAGGAGGAAGCAGGCTCCCCACCGAGCAGAGACCGATGCAGGACTCGATCCCAGGACCCTGAGATCATGACCTGAGCTGAAGGCAGAAGGTTAACACACTGAGCCACCCAGATGCCCCAGAAATTTTATTTTCATTATGGTCTTTTTGTTTTTAAGTTTTTCATAGATTTTTCTTAAGTCTTCTTCATAATTGCATTTTATGATAAGTAGATTCGAAGTTAGAACATTTTCAATTTACTTTTCTCTATGAAATACACTTTTTATTAATTAAGAAAAATACTTTCTAAAAGATTTGAGGTCCACAAAATAGTGCCTACTAAAAGAAGTCTATATTCATTTCTATTTTTCTTTCTTTTTGTGAGTGTGTTGGAACAGATAAATTTTGCAGGCCAAGTAATTTCATTCAGAGTTGTCTATTCACTTGTTTATCCTTTTTAAGGGAGGTTCTTAAAATAAAAGTTTATTATCCTTTGAATCCTTTTCCAAACAGATGCTGCAAAAATGTAAGTAGGTGTTATCAATTCCATTTCTATTCCAATGTATAATAAAAATGTGTCCAAATAAAATAGGAGTTCTATCAAAAGAATCTTCTCATGAGTCAAGATATTCCAACATGAAACTTCAGAATGCACAAATTAAATCTTTTTCCAGCTTTTTTAGGGTATATCTGATAAAGAATTGTAAGCTTTCTAAAACATATCTATGGTAAATTTTGCTATCTGCAGACATTGAGAAAGGATTCCCTCCCATCCATCACATCACATATTTACATGTTTTGTTTTTGCTGTGAACAGTGTATTCTACTCTGTTAGAAAATTTTAAGTATACAGTATACTGTTGTCAAATATGATTACCATGTTTTATAAAAGATCTTCAGAACTTATTTATCTAGAAGCTGAAAGTTTGTATCTTTTTACTATTTTCTCCCTATTTCCCTCACTTCCCTAACTTTGGCAACCAATTTTTATTGTTTCTGAGTTATACTTTTTCATACTTTTTCTTCTTCATCTTCTTCTTCTTCTTTTTTTTTTTTTTTTTTTTTTTTTTTTTTTAGATTCCATATATAAATGATAGCATGCTATATCTGTCTTTCACTGTTTGGCTTATTTCACTTAGCATAATACCGTCAGATTCCATCCAAGTTGTTGCAAAAGGCAGAGTTTCCTTCTTTGTCACTGCTGAGTAATGTTCCATTGTATTTGTGAACCATGTCTTTTTTGTGCACTCATCTATCAACACTTAGGTTGTTTCCATAGCCTGGCTATTGTGAATAATGCTGCAATGAACATAGAAGTGCAGGGATCTCTCAGTTATCCTGCTTTTATTTCCTTTGGAGAGATACCCAGAAGTAGGATTGCTGGATCATATGGTAGTGTAGTTTTTAATTTTTTGAAGAACTTCCATACCTTTTCCATAGTGGCTGAAGTAATTTACATTCCCAACAGTCCACAAAGGCTCCCTTTTCTCTAAATCCTCCCAACACTCATTACCTCTTGTCTTCTTGATGATAGTCATTCTAAAAGGTGGCCATGGTATTTCCTTGTGGTTTTGATTGGCACTCACTGATGATTAGTGATGTAGAACACCTTTTCATGTACCTACTGACCATCTGGATACCTCTGGAAAGATGTCCAAAGGACAATTCTTCTGCCAAGTTTTTAATCAGGTTTTTGTTTGTTTGTTTGTTTGCTATTAAGTTGTATGGATTGTTTATATATTTCAGATAAATATCTTTATCAGATATTTGCAAATATTTCCCCACATTCCATATATTGTTTTTCATTTTTTTGATGCTTGCCTTTGTTGTATAGAAAATTTTTAGTTTGATATAGTCTTATGTGTTTATCTTTGCCATTGCTGGTGACAAATAAAAAAAAAAAAAATAACTTCCAAAACAAATATAAAGGAACTTACCACTTATTTTTTTAAGGGTTTTACAGCTTCACATCTTATATTCAGTACTACTAATTAATCCATTTTGAGTTAATTTTGTGGATAGTACAAGACAAGGGTCTAATTTCATTCATACTTTTTGGTAAATTAATTGACCATATATGCATGGGTTTAATTCTGGGCTCTATATTCTGTGCCATTGAGCTATGTATATGTCTGTTTTTATGACAATAGCACACTGGTTTAGGTTACTACTGCTTTGTGATACCTTTAGTTTTATTTTTCTTTCTCGAGATGGCTTTGTCTATTCAGGATTTTCTGTGGTTCCATACAAACTTTAGGATTGTTTATCTATTTCTGTGAAAAATACCATTGGAATTTTGACAGGTACTGCAATGAATATATTGATTACTTTGGGTAAGTATGGATATTTTAAGAATATGAATTCTCCTAATCAGTAGGTGTGTAATATCTTTGCTTGTATTTGTGTCTTTAGTTTCTTTAATCAATTTCTTATAGTTTTCATTGAATACCTATTTCCCTTCCTTGGTTAAATTTATTCTTATATATTTTAGTCTGTTGAAGCAGTTGTAAATGTGACTGTTTTCTTAATTTTTCTTTCTGATAGTCCAATATCAGTATATAAAAACACAATTGATTTTTGTATCCTGCAACTTTACCAAATTTGTTCATTCATTGTAACAGTTTTATGGTGGATCCTTTAGGGATTTCTACATATAAAATCATGTCATCTGCAAATAGTGACAGTTTTACTTCTATTTTTCTGTTTGGATAACTTCTATTTCTCTTCTTCTTGCCTAATTGCTCTGACTAGAACTTCTAGTACTTTGTTTAAAAAATAAAAATAAAAAGTAGTGACAGTAGGTACCCTTATCTTTTTCCTGATATTAGAGGGAAACCTTTCAGTGTTTCACCACTGAGTATGAGTTAGCTATGCCTCTGGAATATATAGCCTTTATTATAATGAAGTACATTCTCTCTTCACACTTTCTGAGAATTATTATCATGAATGGATGTTGAATTTTTTCGAATGTTTTTTTCTGCCTCTATTGAGATGATCGTATGATTTTTGTCCTTCATTTTCTTAAGGTGGTATATCACAATGATTGACTTGTGGGTGTTGAACTTCCATTCATTCCATCCTTGGAATGAATCCCACTTGATCATGATGTATCTTCCTATGTCACCATCTTGGACCAGAACCTCAAAGTTTGATTTTCAGTGGAATCATCAAGGCAGTTTGAATTTTCTATTCTTCTCTAGGCATAATGTTGAGAGTCAGCTAGTTGTTCTTACCTGTGTGTAAAGTAATGTGACAAAAAAGAGATAAGCTGTACTGCTCAATGATTCATCAAAAACTAGTTATGTACCATTCAGTGACTAACTAAACATAATAAAAAATGCGATATAAAAGCAGAATTAATTTATATTACCAAGATAACTATTTTCTAATTATCTTACAAAATATTTTTCAAATGCATATATTTTAACCTAATTGAAATCATCTCTAAAATACAATTTTGTACTCTGCTTTTTCTCTTAATGCATCATAAGCATTTTATGTATTGTACAGTGTTTGTAATTATAGATTTATGGCAATATTTAAAAAGAAAGAGAGAAAAAACAAAACCTGATCACTTTAGAAGCAAAACTGAGAAAGAGTAGAGAAGCCAGGACTTGCCGGGTTGGAAAGTACAACTGCTTCTCATCTCCAGTTTCTCAGCTGGAAAAATATCCTCCAAATACAATACAGTCTGGGATGTAGATCAAATTAAGGGAGTCTAAATTAAAACTTGAATCCACTAGAGCTCGTGTTATTTAATTTTTTCAGTTTCTCCTTTAATTTGTTCATATAAGCCCCATAATTTTCCTGTTACAAGCTTGTTTTCAATAATTGCAGTTTCTTAAAATACTTGGAAAGCTGAAGTTTTGGGACTCGACCACTCATTAAATACTTTGATCAAAGATTTCCAGCCAATTTGAAAAAAAATGCAGCCAACATTTCGAAGACACATTTACAAAAAGTGTAATAGGATCATAAATCACTTAGATTGGTTTAAGCTCAAACATTTCTAAAGTCTGATTGTTTGTAAGCAGAATAGAGAAAATATATATCATCCTTTAAGAATTTTTTGTGATATCAGCTTTTCCACAGAATAATTATAGTTCAGTGATTCTAAATATGAATGTATACAACTAAAAACTTAGACAAGTAATTTGAAATGTGGTTCTGCTCTATAAGATTCTAAATTTTGGAAAGACACTCGGTATACCATGACAAGATGCTTCACGAAAATCTGCACTCATAATGTCAGAAATTTTACATTCTACAGTGAACTTTTTCATTGAATCTATAGTAGGTTTCACCATGAAAAGTGCAGCTTTAGTTTTATTTCTGACATCTCCTACCCAAATTCTTCCTGAGACCCTCACTTCAGAATCAGAGGAAGTCCTGAAAATTGCTTTCATACTATTTCATAAAAGTTTGTATTTTACATTTAGAGAAACTATAAATTTTATTTTCTTAAAAATGACTCTAAATTAAAACAAATCCTTTAAAAGGACTTTAGCGAAGGTTTTGGCTCATCTTTAGAATTTGTAAATTTGTTAATCTTTTGTAGGCATTTGTGTGGAGAAATAATTTTAAGTTTACTTTCATCTGAAGCTCAATTAACCTAATTATTCTCTTCAGTGTATTACTATTTATTTTTAAATTTAAGTTAATTTTTGTGTGTGTGTTCCAAATTCATTGTTTATGCACCTCACCCTGTGCTCCATGCAATAATTGCCCTCCTTAATACCCACCAGCAGGCTTACCCAACCCCCCATCCCCCTTCCCTCCAAAACCCTCAGTTTGTTTCTCAAAGTCCACAGTCTCTCCTGGTCTGTCTCCCTCTCTGATTTCCCCCAACTCACTTCTCCTCTCCATCTCCCAATGTCCTCTGTGTTATTCCTTATGTTCCACAAGTGAAATCATATGATAATTGATTCTCTCTGCTTGACTTATTTCACTCAGCATAATCTCTTCCAGTCCCATCCATGTTGATACAAAAGTTGGGTATTCATCCTTTCTGACGGAGGCATAATACTCCATAGTATATATGGACCACATCTTCTTTATCCATTCATCTGTCGAAGGGCATCTTGACTCCTTCCACAGTTTGCCTATTGTGGACATTGCTGCTATGAACACTGGGGTGCATGTG